>NC_091356.1:18301225-18463725 GCF_038502225.1 Cherax quadricarinatus | reverse complement strand
GTGGTTGAAGGGGTCGAATCATAGCTCCTGGCCCCCACCTCTTCACTAGTCGCCACTGGATCCACTCTCTCCCTACTCCATGAGCTTTACCATACCTCATCTTAAAGCTATGTGTGGGTCCTTCCTCTTCTACATCATTCACCAGATTGTTCCACTTCCTGACAACTCTTTGACTTAAGAAATACTTCCTGACATCCCTATACCTCATCTGAGCTTTCAACTTCCAGTTGTGTCCCCTTGTTGCTGTGTCACATCTGGAACATTCTGTCATTATCCACCTTGTCAATTCATCTCAGTATTTTATATATTCATATCATGTTTCCCCCCTATCCCTTCTGTCTTCGAGGTTGAGTACCCTTAACCTCTCCTCGTAGGATGTACCCCTTAGCTCCGGGACTAGTCTTGTTGCAAACCTTTACACTTTCACTTATTTCTAGACGTGCTTGACCAGGTGTGGGCTCCTTACTGGTGCTGCGTATTCCAATATAGACCCGACGTACACGGTGTACAGGGTCTTGAACTATTCCTTACTGAGATGTCGGCAAGCTTTTCTTAGGTTTGATAGTAGCCCATATGTTGCAGCAGTTATTTGGTTGTGTGAGTGTGTATTTGCATGTGTTGTGTGTGTTGCACGTATACTGTGTTACATGTGTTGTGTTGCACATATAGTGTTTTGCGTGTGTAGTGTGTTGCACGTGTAGTGTGTTGCACGTGTAGTGTGTTGCACGTGTTGTGTGTTGCACAACATGTGCAACACACGTTGTCTTCACCTAGTTACTCTCTGTGGCCTTGCCTTCACCTAGCTACTGTCACTTACAGTAATGGCCGTCTAATTACTGCTATTAACATTATCTGTTTGCGGCTCCCCAGTAACAGTAACATCCATCACTCCACAATGCTACTTTATGTACAGATAATGGGTAATTTCACCCACACTTCTAACTGCATTTGAAGTCGGTAAATTGCTGGGAAGTTTTACTCTCACCCCGTACGAAGTGGTCGGTTCTTGTTCCTTGGTGGTGCAGACCGTGGTTCACTGGTGGCTCAGTAAGGGTTTACTGGTGTTTCAGAAAGGATTCACTGGTGCTCCAGGGTAAGGGTTCACTGGTGTTCCAGTGTAAGGGTTCACTGGTGTTCCAGTGTAAGGATCCGCTGGTGTTCCAGTGTAAGGGTTCACTGGTGTTCCAGTGTAAGGGTTCATTGGTTTTACAGTGTAAGGGTTCACTGGTGTTACAGGGTAAGGGTTCACTGGTTTTACAGTGTAAGGGTTCACTGGTGTTCCAGTGTAAGGGTTCACTGGTGTTACAGTGTAAGGGTTCATTGGTTTTACAGTGTAAGGGTTCACTGGTGTTCCAGTGTAAGAGTTCACTGGTGTTCCAGTGTAAGGGTTCACTGGTTTTACAGTGTAAGGGTTCACTGGTGTTACAGGGTAAGGGTTCACTGGTTTTACAGTGTAAGGGTTCACTGGTGTTCCAGTGTAAGGGTTCGCTGTTGTTCCAGTGTAAGGGTTAACTGGTGTTCCAGTGTAAGGGTTCACTGGTGTTCCAGTGTAAGGGTTCACTTTTGTTCCAGTATAAGGGTTCACTGGTGTTGCAGTGTAAGGGTTCACTGGTTTTCCAGTGTAAGGGTTCACTGGTATTCCAGTGTAAGGGTTCAGAGGTGTTCCAGTGTAAGGGTTCACTGGTGTTTCAGTGTAAGGGTTCACTGATGTTCCATTGTAAGGGTTCACTGGTGTTCCAGTGTAAGGGTTCAGAGGTGTTCCAGTGTAAGGGTTCACTGGTGTTTCAGTGTAAGGGTTCACTGATGTTCCATTGTAAGGGTTCACTGGTGTTCCAGTGTAAGGGTTCAGAGGTGTTCCAGTGTAAGGGTTCACTGGTGTTTCAGTGTAAGGGTTCACTGATGCTCCATTGTAAGGGTTCACTGGTGTTCCAGTGTAAGGGTTCAGATGTGTTCCAGTGTAAGGGTTCACTGGTGTTCCAGTGTAAGGGTTCACTGGTTTTCCAGTGTAAGGGTTCACTGGTGTTCCAGTGTAAGGGTTCACTGGTTTTCCAGTGTAAGGGTTCACTGGTGTTCCAGTGTAAGGGTTCACTGGTGTTCCAGTGTAAGGGTTCACTGGTGTTCCAGTGTAAGGATTCACTGGTGTTCCAGTGTAAGGGTTCACTGGTGTTCCAGTGTAAGGGTTCACTGGTATTCACACCTGGTCAAGCACATTAAAAAATTAGAGAAAGTGCAAAGGTTTGCGACAATACTAGTCCCAGAGATAAGGGGATTATCCTACGGAGGAAGGTTGAGGGAAATCGGCCTGATGACACTGGAGGACAGGAGGGTCAGAGGAGACATGATAACAACATATAAAATACTGCGTGGAATAGACAAGGTGGACAAAGACGAGATGTTCCAGAGATGGGACGCAGAAACAAGAGGTCACAATTGAAAGTTGAAGACTCAGATGAATCAAAGGGATGTTAGGAAGTATTTCTTCAGTCATAGAGTTGTCAGGCCGTGGAATAGCCTAGAAAGTGACGTAGTGGATGCAGGAACCATACATAGTTTTAAGACGAGGTTTAATAAAGCTCAGGGAGCAGGGAGAGAGAGGACCTAGTAGCAATCAGTGAAGAGGCGGGGCCAGGAGCTGTGACTCGACCCCTGCAATCTCAAATAGGTGAGTACATACACACACACACACACACACACACACACACACAAATATATGTATATATATAACCAGCAGAACTAGATGTTGTACTCACTACCCAAACACATTCGTTGGTGTGGATGACTCGAGGCTAATTTCATTCTACTCCCTGTTTGGTGTACTAGTACTACGAGCAGTATTTTATATTATTGTTCCCACGAACAAGTGGTATTGATCAATAACAACACTAACACACAAGGATTGTGTGGTCCCGTGGATTAAGGCGTCGTGAGTTTTCGCTGACTATGAGGCAGGCCAAAGCAGCATGGGTTCGATGCGTTGACTAGTCGCAGTGATAAAAGCTGGATCCATACGTAAGTTTAGGATGAGGTACGACATGGTTCTTGAAGCTACGAGAGAGCCAATCCATTAGCTGACAGCAGAGTTTGAGTGAGGAGAAGAGATTCGACCCGTGCGACAGCATGTAGGAGAGCACACACATTAGAGGGCAGAAAGGTCTAAGATAACATGATTATGAACCACAAATTGCTAAGAGGATTTAACAATGTGGACAGATTGAATATTTGAGGGGCGGGTAACAGGTACACAAGGGCACAGTTGTGAGTATAAAACACACATGAGTCGCATGGATGTTAGGAAGTGTTTCTTCAGTGTTAGAGCAGTCAGGAAGTTGAACGACCTGGGGAGTGGATTTCCAGAGGTGGGACTTGTGTAAAGCTTAAGAAAAGGTGCGATAAGACTCAAAGCTGGGAGAGAGAGAGAGAACTCGGGCCAGGAGCTGAAACGTGACCTGTTCAACTACATACAGGTGAGATCACACACACACACATACACACACGCACACACACACACACACACACACACACACACACACACACACACACACACACACACACACACACACACACACACACACACATACACACACACGCACACACACACACACACACACACACACACGCACACACACATAGAATGGAAGAGAACGGGAGAGAAAATTAGGAGAGCTTTCGGACTCGACCCCCGCAACCACAACTAGGTGAGTACACACACACACTCACACACACACACACACACACACACACACGCAAACGCACACACACACACACACACACACACACACATACACACACACACACACACACACACACACACACAAACTCACTCAAGGAAAAAGATCTTGGGGTGAGTATAACACCAGGCACATCTCCTGAAGCGCACATCAACCAAATAACTGCTGCAGCATATGAGCGCCTAGCAAACCTCAGAACAGCATTCCGACATCTTAATAAGGAATCGTTCAGGACCCTGTACACCGTATACGTTAGGCCCATATTGGAGTATGCGGCACCAGTTTGGAACCCACACCTAGCCAAGCACGTAAAGAAACTAGAGAAAGTGCAAAGGTTTGCAACAAGACTAGTCCCAGAGCTAAGAGGTATGTCCTACGAGGAGAGGTTAAGGGAAATCAACCTGACGACACTGGAGGACAGGAGAGATAGGGGGGACATGATAACGACATACAAAATACTGAGGGGAATTGACAAGGTGGACAAAGACAGGATGTTCCAGAGATTGGACACAGTAACAAGGGGACACAGTTGGAAGCTAAAGACACAGATGAATCACAGGGATGTTAGGAAGTATTTCTTCAGCCACAGAGTAGTCAGTAAGTGGAATAGTTTGGGAAGCGATGTAGTGGAGGCAGGATCCATACATAGCTTTAAGCAGAGGTATGATAAAGCTCACGGCTCGGGGAGAGTGACCTAGTAGCGATCAGTGAAGAGGCGGGGCCAGGAGCTCGGACTCGACCCCCGCAACCTCAACTAGGTGAGTACACACACACACACACACACACACACACACAGGAGAAGAGTGGTGGAACACCTAGAAAGGAATGATCTCATCAACAGCAGCCAACATGGTTTCAGGGACGGGAAATCCTGTGTCACAAACCTACTGGAGTTCTATGACATGGTGACAGCAGTAAGACAAGAGAGAGAGGGGTGGGTGGATTGCATATTCTTGGACTGCAAGAAGGCGTTTGACACAGTTCCACACAAGAGATTGGTGCAAAAACTGGAGGACCAAGCAGGGATAACAGGGAAGGCACTACAATGGATCAGGGAATACTTGTCAGGAAGACAGCAGCGAGTCATGGTACGTGGCGAGGTGTCAGAGTGGGCACCTGTGACCAGCGGGGTCCCACAGGGGTCAGTCCTAGGACCAGTGCTGTTTCTTGTATTTGTGAACGACATGACGGAAGGAATAGACTCTGAGGTGTCCCTGTTTGCAGATGACGTGAAGTTGATGAGAAGAATTCACTCGATCGAAACCAGGCAGAACTACAAAGGGATCTGGATAGGCTGCAGACCTGGTCCAGCAATTGGCTCCTGGAGTTCAATCCCACCAAGTGCAAAGTCATGAAGATTGGGGAAGGGCAAAGAAGACCGCAGACGGAGTACAGTCTAGGGGGCCAGAGACTACAAACCTCACTCAAGAAAAAAGATCTTGGGGTGAGTATAACACCAGGCACATCTCCTGAAGCGCACATCAATCAAATAACTGCTGCAGCACATGGGCGCCTAGCAAACCTCAGAACAGCATTCCGACATCTTAATAAGGAATCGTTCAGGACCCTGTACACCGTGTACGTTAGGCCCATATTGGAGTATGCGGCACCAGTTTGGAACCCACACCTAGCCAAGCACGTGAAGAAACTAGAGAAAGTGCAAAGGTTTGCAACAAGACTAGTCCCAGAGCTAAGAGGTATGTCCTACGAGGAGAGGTTAAGGGAAATCAACCTGACGACACTGGAGGACAGGAGAGATAGGGGGGACATGATAACGACATACAAAATACTGAGAGGAATTGACAAGGTGGACAAAGACAGGATGTTCCAGAGATTGGACACAGTAACAAGGGGACACAGTTGGAAGTTGAAGATACAGATGAATCACAGGGATATTAGGAAGTATTTCTTCAGCCACAGAGTAGTCAGTAAGTGGAATAGTTTGGGAAGCGATGTAGTGGAGGCAGGATCCATACATAGCTTTAAGCAGAGGTATGATAAAGCTCACGGTTCAGAGAGAGTGACCTGGTAGCGATCAGTGAAGAGGCGGGGCCAGGAGCTCGGACTCGACCCCCGCAACCTCAACTAGGTGAGTACAACTAGGTGAGTACACACACACACACACACTCACACACACACACACACACACGCTCACACACACACATATACACACACACATACACACACACACACACACACACACACACACACACACACACACACACACACACACACGCACACACACACAGAGAATGGAAGAGAATGGGAGAGAAAATTAGGAGAGCTTTCTGAAAAAATGGAGAAAGAGCTCTCTGTGAAATGAGAAAAGAGGTTGGAAAAGGAGACGAAGAATTGGGAGGCACAAGTCGAAACTGCAGTAGCCAGGGTAAAGGTCCTAGAATTTGAGGTAAACAGGCTGAAGCAAGTCTCAGGGGTAGTGACCAGAGAAGACACACCATACGAAGCTGAGAGGCTGAACAGGAAGGAAGGATATATGAATTATGCTAAGGTCATATCAGCCTGCAAAGAAGGGCCAGGGAGTGGAAGGGAAGAGCAGATGGGTGCAGATGGAGAGGGAGATAGGTCGAATGCTGAGGCACAACCATGCTACCAAGTGCCACTGGAAAAATCAAGGGAGAAAATGACCACATACAGACAGGAACCAGAGTCACAGAAGGAGAGGCAATGGGAGGAGGAAAGGGCACAATCAGTGTTTATCCATGGGCTTCGGGAGAGAGAGGAAAGGACACACACTGAAAGACGGCAGGAAGAAAGAAAGGAGATTGAGAAAATCTTCACGGAAATAGGGGGAGAAGACATGGACGAGATTGTAAATTTTCAGAGAATAAGGGGGTACTCGAAGGGGAGAAACCGACCGATCAAGCTGATTCTCAGGACAGAAACAGTGCGGAACAGGATCCTCCATGAGAAACCACGGTTGAAAAGCTCGGAAGAGTACAAGAAGGTGTTCCTATACAGAGACAGAACACAGAGAGACAGCAGCTGAGGGAAAGGACAAAAAAGCGAAAGGAGCAAGGAAAGGAGGCAAGGATGGAACCAGCAGAGGTCAGTCAGAGCAGAACAGAGCAGCAAGGGCAAGCACACACACAACTATCCTCAGAACCCCACAACCTATCACACCATCCCAACACACAATACAATCCATACCCACAGCTTCCACCCAACCCCCAACCATAGAATCCCACAGTATGCAACCAGGTCTCCCACCCCCACAGGCCCCCCAAACCACAGTGTTGGAAAGGAAACTGAAGGTATGGTACACAAACGTTGATGGAATAACAAACAAGTGGGAGGAATGGCACGAAAGACTCAAAGAGGCATCACCAGACATCATAGCGATCACAGAAACCAAGCTTACAGGTATGATAACAGATGCAATCTTTCCAACGGGATACCAGATCCTGAGGAAAGACAGAAGGAACAGGGGAGGTGGAGGAGTGGCATTGCTGATCAAACACCGATGGAATTTTGATGAGCTGGAGAGAGGAGACAGCGGAGAAGAAAGTGATTGCATAGCGGGAACGCTTCACTCTGGAGGTCCCAAGGTGATAATTGCAGTGATGTATAATCCACCACAGAACAGCAGGAGGCCAAGGCAAGAGTATGACGAGAGCAATAGAGCGATGGTTGACACACTGGCTGCAGTGGCCAGAAGAGCTCATGCATGCAGGGCAAAGCTCCTGATCATGGGCGACTTTAACCACAAGGAGATTGAATGGGAGAACTTGGAGCCACATGGGGGCCAAGATACATGGAGGGCTAAGATGATGGAGGTGGTACTGGAAAACTTCATGTACCAACACGTAAGGGACACTACAAGAGAGAGAGGAGAGGATGAACCAGCAAGACTGGACTTAGTATTCACCTTGAGTAGTGCAGATATTGAGGACATCACATATGAAAGACCCCTTGGGGCCAGCGATCACGTGGTTTTGAGCTTCGAATACACAGTAGAGCTTAAGTGGAGTGGGAAGCAGGAAGGCCAGGACAAATGAAACCAAACTACAGGAAAGGGGACTACACAGGAATGAGGAACTTCCTGAATGAGGTTCAGTGGGACAGAGAACTGGCAGGGAAGCCAGTTAATGAGATGATGGAATATGTAGCAACAATGTGCAAGGAGGCTGAGGAGAGGTTTATACCCAAGGGTAACAGGAATAATGAAAAAGCCAGGATGAGCCCATGGTTCACCCAAAGATGCAAGGAGGCAAAAACCAAGTGTGCTAGGGAATGGAAGAAATATAGAAGGCAAAGGACCCAGGAGAATAAGGAGAGCAGAATATGCAAAGATAAGAAGGGAGGCCCAACGTCAATATGAAAACGACATAGCAGCAAAAGCCAGATCTGACCCGAAACTGTTGTACAGCCACATCAGGAGGAAAACAACAGTCAAGGACCAGGTAATCAGGCTAAGGAAGGAAGGAGGAGAGACAACAAGAAATGACCGTGAAGTATGTGAAGAACTCAACAAGAGATTCAAAGAAGTGTTCACAGAGGAGACAGAAGGGGCTCCAGAAAAACGGAGAGGTGGGGTACACCACCATGTGCTGGACACAGTACACACAACCGAGGAAGAAGTGAAGAGGCTTCTGAGTGAGCTAGATACCTCAAAGGCAATGGGGCCAGATAACATCTCTCCATGGGTCCTGAGAGAGGGAGCAGAGGCGCTATGTGTACCCCTAACAACAATATTCAATACATCTATCGAAACAGGGAGATTGCCTGAGGCATGGAAGACAGCAAATGTAGTCCCAATCTTTAAAAAAAGAGACAGACATGAAGCACTAAACTACAGACCAGTGTCACTGACATGTATAGTATGCAAAATCATGGAAAAGATTGTCAGGAGAAGAGTGGTGGAACACCTAGAAAGGAATGATCTCATCACCAGCAGCGAACATGGTTTCAGAGACGGGAAATCCTGTGTCACAAACCTACTGGAGTTCTATGACATGGTGACAGCAGTAAGACAAGAGAGAGAAAGGTGGGTGGATTGCATTTTCTTGGACTGCAAGAAGGCGTTTGACACAGTACCACACAAGAGATTAGTGCAAAAACTGGAGGACCAAGCAGGGAAGGCACTGAAATGGATCAGGGAATACTTGTCAGGAAGACAGCAGCGAGTAATGGTACGTGGCGAGGTGTCAGAGTGGGCACCTGTGACCAGCGGGGTCCCACAGGGGTCAGTCCTAGGACCAGTGCTGTTTCTTGTATTTTTGAACGACATGACGGAGGGAATAAACTACGAGGTGTCGCTGTTTGCAGATGACGTGAAGTTGATGAGAAGAATTCATTCGATCGAAGACCAGGCAGAACTACAAAGGGATCTGGACAGGCTGCAGACCTGGTCCAGCAACTGGCTCCTGGAGTTCAATCCCACCAAGTGCAAAGTCATAAGGATTGCGGAAGGGCAAAGAAGACCGCATACGGAGTACAGTCTAGGGGGCCAGAGACTACAAACATCACTCAAGGAAAAAGATCTTGGGGTGAGTATAACACCAGGCACATCTCCTGAAGCGCACTTTAACCAAATAACTGCTGCAGCATATGGGCGCCTAGCAAACCTCAGAACAGCATTCCGACATCTTAATAAGGAATCGTTCAGGACCCTGTACACCGTGTACGTTAATCCCATATTGGAGTATGCGGCACCAGTTTGGAACCCACACCTAGCCAAGCACGTGAAGAAACTAGAGAAAGTGCAAAGGTTTGCAACAAGACTAGTCCCAGAGTTAAGAGGTATGTCCTATGAGGAGAGGTTAAGGGAAATCAACCTGACGACACTGGAAGACAGGAGAGATAGGGAGGACATGATAACGACTTACAAAATACTGAGAGGAATTGACAAGGTGGACAAAGACAGGGTGTTCCAGAGACTGGACACAGCAACACTGGGACACAGTTGGAAGCTGAAGACACAGATGAATCAAAGGGATGTTAGGAAGTATTTCTTCGGCCACAGAGTAGTCAGGAAGCGATGTAATGGAGGCAGGATCCATACATAGCTTTAAGGAGAGGTACGATAAAGCTCATGGTTCAGGGAGAGTGACCTAGTAGCGACCAGTGAAGAGGCGGGGCCAGGAGCTTGGACTCGACCCCTGCAACCTCAACTAGGTGAGTACACACACCTGAACTAAATTGTATTCTCAACCATGACCCCCGGAGTTAATCTGCATATCCACCTACTGCACCCAGACCTTCACTGCTCCTGTGATATTGAATTGCAATACCGACAAAATTAACTGAGCGGAGAAGACCATGAGCAAGGCAGCGATGGCGAGAAGTAGCGACTTAGGCCCACGAACAGACTCCAAGTATTCCATTATTTAATACAGGCCGTGAAATTTAATTACATTTTTTCACTTGCATGTTTTTCAAGAGTTACCTGACCATTACCAGGATCACTCAAGTCTTAACAAAGAGTGAAGATGGAGTGGCAACCTCAGACTTTTCATTCAGATAATTCCACTCTTTGACCGCCCTAAGACTGAAGAAATATTTCATAACATCGCTGGGATTTATAACTTGTGTGTTTCCAGTTCTCTTCTCCTTCGTTACTCACAATCAAGTATTTTATATAGCAAATTATGTCTTTCCTGGTGCTGAAGTTTTCACTTCTGTCGTGTTGAGGTCCGGTCGTCGTCTCTTCTCTTTCATCTCTCTTAACATTTCTGTCGTGTTCAGGTCCGGTCGTCGTCTCTTCCCTTTCATATCTCTTAACATTTCTGTCGTGTTGAGGTCCGGTTGTCGTCTCTTCTCTTTCATCTCTCTTAACATTTCTGTCGTGTTGAGGTCCGGTTGTCGTCTCTTCTCTTTCATCTCTCTTAACATTTCTGTCGTGTTGAGGTCCGGTTGTCGTCTCTTCTCCTTCATCTCTCTTAACATTTCTGTCGTGTTGAGGTCCGGTCGTCGTCTCTTCTCCTTCATCTCTCTTAACATTTCTGTCGTGTTGAGGTCCGGTCGTCGTCTCTTCTCCTCCATCTCTCTTAACATTTCTGTCGTGTTGAGGTCCGGTCGTCGTCTCTTCTCCTTCATCTCTCTTAACATTTCTGTCGTGTTGAGGTCCGGTCGTCGTCTCTTCTCCTTCATCTCTCTTAACATTTCTGTCGTGTTGAGGTCCGGTCGTCGTCTCTTCTCCGTCATCTCTCTTAACATTTCTGTCGTGTTGAGGTCCGGTCGTCGTCTCTTCTCCTTCATCTCTCTTAACATTTCTGTCGTGTTGAGGTCCGGTCGTCGTCTCTTCTCCTTCATCTCTCTTAACATTTCTGTCGTGTTGAGGTCCGGTCGTCGTCTCTTCTCCGTCATCTCTCTTAACATTTCTGTCGTGTTGAGGTCCGGTCGTCGTCTCTTCTTCATCTCTCTTAACATTTCTGTCGTGTTGAGGTCCGGTCGTCGTCTCTTCTCCTTCGTCTCTCTTAACATTTCTGTCGTTTTGAGGTCCGGTCGTCGTTTCTTGTGTTTCATCTCTCTTAACATTTCTGTCGTGTTGAGGTCCGGTCGTCGTCTCTTCTCTTTCATCTCTCTTAGCATTTCTGTCGTGTTGAGGTCCGGTCGTCGCCTCTTCTCCTTCATCTCTCTTAACATTTCTGTCGTGTTGAGGTCCGGTCGTCGTCTCTTCTCCTTCAACTCTCTTAACATTAGAAACAGTCACGTTGTAAATCTCTAAACATTAACTTCTCCACACAGTCGGTGAGGATGATAGTGTAATTTCTTACGTTGTGATTTACCGTGGTTCCACTGGAACCATCCTGTTCCACTGGAACCATCCTGTTCCACTGGAACCATCCTGTTCCACTGGAACCATCCTGTTCCACTGGAACCATCCTGTTCCACTTGAACCATCCTGTTCCACTGGAACCATCCTGTTCCACTGGTACCATCCTGTTCCACTGGAACCATCCTGTTCCACTGGAACCATCCTGTTCCACTGGAACCATCCTGTTCCACTGGAACCATCCTGTTCCACTGGAACCATCCTGTTCCACTGGAACCATCCTGTTCCACTGGAACCATCCTGTTCCACTGGAACCATCCTGTTCCACTTGAACCATCCTGTTCCACTGGAACCATCCTGTTCCACTGGTACCATCCTGTTCCACTGGTACCATCCTGTTCCACTGGTACCATCCTGTTCCACTGGTACCATCCTGTTCCACTGGTACCATCCTGTTCCACTGGTACCATCCTGTTACACTGGTACCATCCTGTTCCACTGGTACCATCCTGTTCCACTGGTACAATCCTGTTACGCTGGTACCATCCTTATCCACTGGTACCATTCTGTTCCACTGGTACCATCCTGTTACACTGGAACCATCCTGTTCCACTGGTACCATCCTGTTACATTGGTACCATCCTGTTCCACTGGTACCATCCTGTTCCACTGGTACCATCCTGTTACACTGGTACCATCCTGTTCCACTGGTACCATCCTGTTCCACTGGTACCATCCTGTTCCACTGGTACCATCCTGTTACACTGGTACCATCCTGTTACACTGGTACCATCCTGTTCCACTGGTACCATCCTGTTCCACTGGTACCATCCTGTTCCACTGGTACCATCCTGTTACACTGGTACCATCCTGTTCCACTGGTACCATCCTGTTCAACTGGTGCCATCCTGTTCCACTGGTACCATCCTGTTACACTGGTACCATCTTGTTCCACTGGTATCATCCTGTTCCACTGGTACCATCCTGTTCCACTGGTACCATCCTGTTCCACTGGTACCATCCTGTTCCACTGGTACCATTCTGTTCCACTGGTACCATCCTGTTCAACTGGTGCCATCCTGTTCCACTGGTACCATCCTGTTACACTGGTACCATCTTGTTCCACTGATATCATCCTGTTCCACTGGTACCATCCTGTTCCACTGGTACCATTCTGTTTCACTGGTACCATCCTGTTCAACTGGTGCCATCCTGTTCCACTGGTACCATCCTGTTCCACTGGTACCATCCTGTTCCACTGGTAACATCCTGTTCCAATGTTACTATCCTGTTCCACTGATACCATCCTGTTCCACTGGCACCATAATGTTCCTCTGGCACAATGATGTTCCACTGATACCATCCTGTTCCACTGGTACAATCCTGTTCCACTGGTACCATAATGTTCCACTGGCACCATAATGTTTCACTGGTACCATCCTGTTCCACTGGTACCATCCTGTTATACTGGTACCATCCCGTTCCACTGGTACCGTCCTGTTCCACTGGTACCATCCTGTTCCACTGGTACCATCCTGTTCCACTGGTACCATCCTGTTCCACTGGCACCATCCTGTTCCACTGGTACCATCCTGTTACATTGGCACCATAATGTTCCACTGGTACCATCCTGTTCCACTGGTACCATCCTTTTCCACTGGTACCATCCTGTTCCACTGGTACCATCCTGTTCCACTTGTACCATCCTGTTCCACTAGTACCATCCTGTTCCACTGATACCATCCTGTTCCACTGGCACCATCCTGTTCCACTGGTACCATCCTGTTCCACTGGTACCATCCTGTTCAACTGGTGCCATCCTGTTCCACTGGTACCATCCTGTTCCACTGGCACCATCCTGTTCCACTGGTACCATCCTGTTCCAATGTTACAATCCTGTTCCACTGATACCATCCTGTTCCACTGGCACCATAATGTTCCTCTGGCACAATGATGTTCCACTGATACCATCCTGTTCCACTGGTACAATCCTGTTCCACTGGTACCATAATGTTCCACTGGCACCATAATGTTCCACTGGTACCATCCTGTTCCACTGGTACCATCCTGTTACACTGGTACCATCCCGTTCCACTGGTACCGTCCTGTTCCACTGGTACCATCCTGTTCCACTGGTACCATCCTGTTCCACTGGTACCATCCTGTTCCACTGGCACCATCCTGTTCCACTGGTACCATCCTGTTACATTGGCATCATAATGTTCCACTGGTACCATCCTGTTCCACTGGTACCATCCTGTTCCACTGGTACCATCCTGTTCCACTGGTACCATCCTGTTCCACTGGTACCATCCTGTTCCACTAGTACCATCCTGTTCCACTAATACCATCCTGTTCCACTGGCACCATCCTGTTTCACTGGTACCATCCTGTTCCACTGGTACCATCCTGTTCCACTGGTACGATCCTGTTCCATTGGTACCATCCTGTTCCACTGATACCATCCTGTTCCACTGGCACTATCCTGTTGCACTGGTACCACCTTGTTATATTGGCATCATAATGTTCCACTGGTACCATCCTTTTCCACTGGTATCATCCTGTTCCACTGGCACCATAATGTTCCAGTGGTAGCATCCTGTTCCACTGGTACCATCCTGTTAGACTGGTACCATCCTGTTCCTCTGGTACAAACCTGTTCCACTGGTACCATCTTGTTCCACTGGTACCATCCTGTTCCACTGGTACCATCCTGTTCCACTGGCACCATAATGTTCCACTGGTACCATCCTGTTCCACTGGCACCATAATGTTCCACTGGTACCATCCTGTTCCACTAGTACCGTCCAGTTCCACTGGTTCCATCCTGTTCCACTGGTACCATCCTGTTCCATTGGTACCATCCTGTCCACCTGGAAAAATTGCAGGAGTTTCTATTGGAGCTTCCTTGGAAAGGTCCTTGCTTCATAGGGGAGGATCCTTGCTTCCTAGGGGAGGATTTTTGATTCACTGGAGAGGATCCTTGCTTCCTTGGAGATGATCCTTGCTTCCTAGGGGAGGATCCTTGCTTCCTTGGAGAGGATCCTTGCTTCCTTGGAGAGGATCCTTGCTTCCTAGGCGAGGATCCTTGCTTCCTAGGGGAGGATCCTTGCTTCCTTGGAGAGGATCCTTTCTTCGTAGGGGAGGATCCTTGCTTCGTTGGAGAGCATCCTTGCTTCCTTGGAGAGGATCCTTGCTTCCTAGGGGAGGATCCTTGCTTCGTTGGAGAGGATCATTGCTTCCTTGGAGAGGATCCTTGCTTCCTAGGGGAGGATCCTTGCTTCCTTGGAGAGGATCCTTTCTTCCTTGGAGAGGATCCTTGCTTCCTAGGGGAGGATCCTTGCTTTCTAGGGGAGGATCCTTGCTTCCTAAGGGAGGATCCTTGCTTCGTTGGAGAGTATCCTTGCTTCCTTGGAGAGGATCCTTGCTTCCTAGGGGAGGATCCTTGCTTCCTAGGGGAGGATCCTTGCTTCCTTGGAGAGGATCCTTGCTTCCTTGGAGAGGATCCTTGCTTCCTAGGCGAGGATCCTTGCTTCCTAGGGGAGGATCCTTGCTTCCTTGGAGAGGATCCTTTCTTCGTAGGGGAGGATCCTTGCTTCGTTGGAGAGCATCCTTGCTTCCTTGGAGAGGATCCTTGCTTCCTAGGGGAGGATCCTTGCTTCGTTGGAGAGGATCCTTGCTTCCTTGGAGAGGATCCTTGCTTCCTAGGGGAGGATCCTTGCTTCGTTGGAGAGGATCCTTTCTTCCTTGGAGAGGATCCTTGCTTCCTAGGGGAGGATCCTTGCTTTCTAGGGGAGGATCCTTGCTTCCTAAGGGAGGATCCTTGCTTCGTTGGAGAGTATCCTTGCTTCCTTGGAGAGGATCCTTGCTTCCTAGGGGAGGATCCTTGCTTCGTTGGAGAGGATCATTGCTTCCTTGGAGAGGATCCTTGCTTCCTAGGGGAGGATCCTTGCTTCGTTGGAGAGGATCCTTTCTTCCTTGGAGAGGATCCTTGCTTCCTAGGGGAGGATCCTTGCTTTCTAGGGGAGGATCCTTGCTTCCTAAGGGAGGATCCTTGCTTCGTTGGAGAGTATCCTTGCTTCCTTGGAGAGGATCCTTGCTTCCTAGGGGAGGATCCTTGCTTCCTAGGGGAGGACCTTGCTTCATTGGAGAGGATCCTTGCTTCCTTGGAGAGGATCCTTGCTTCCTAGGAGAGGATCCTTGATTCCTTGGAGAGGATCCTTGCTTCCTAGGGGAGGATCCTTGCTTCGTTGGAGAGTATCTTTGCTTCCTTGGAGAGGATCCTTGCTTCCTATTTGAGGATCCTTGCTTCCTAGGGGAGGAGCTTGCTTCATTGGAGAGGATCCTTGCTTCCTTGGAGAGGATCCTTGCTTCCTAGGGGAGGATCCTTGCTTCCTTGGAGAGGATCCTAGCTTCCTTGGAGAGGATCCTTGCTTCCTAGGGGAGGATTCTTGCTTCCTATGGGAGGATCCCTGCTTCCTAGGGGAGGATATTTGCTTCCTTGGAGAGGGTCCTTGCTTGCTAGGGGAGGATCCTTGCTTCCTAGGGAAGGATCCTTGCTTCCTAGGGGAGGATAATTGCTTCCTAGGGGAGGATCCTTGCTTCCTAGGGGATGATCCTTGCTTCCTAGGGAGGGATCCTTGCTTCCTAGGGCAGGATCCTTGCTTCCTAGGGGAGGATCCTTGCTTCCTAGGGGAGGATCCTTGCTTCGTTGGAGAGGATCCTTGCTTCCTTGGAGAGGATCCTTGCTTCCTAGGGGAGGATCCTTGCTTCCTTGGAGAGGATCCTTGCTTCCTAGGGGAGGATCCTTGCTTCCTTGGAGAGGATCCTTGCTTCCTAGGGGAGGATCCTTGCTTCCTTGGAGAGGATCCTTGCTTCCTTGGAGAGGATCCTTGCTTCCTAGGGGAGGATCCTTGCTTCCTAGGGGAGGATCCTTGCTTCCATCTAGAGGATCCTTGCTTCCTAGGGTAGGATCCTTGCTTCGTTGGAGAGGATCCTTGCTTCCTTGGAGAGGATCCTTGCTTCCTAGGGAAGAATCCTTGCTTCCTAAGGGGGATCCTTTCTTCCTAGGGGAGGATCCTTGCTTCGTTGGAGAGGATCCTTGCTTCCTTGGAGAGGACCCTTGCTTTCTAGGGGAGGATCCTTGCTTCGTTGGAGAGGATCCTTGCTTCCTTGGAGAGGATCCTTGCTTCCTAGGGGAGGATCCTTGCTTACTAGGGGAGGATCTTTGCTTCCTAGGGGAGGATCCTTGCTTCGTTGGAGAGGATCCCTGCTTCCTAGGGGAGGATCCTTGCTTCGTTGGAGAGGATCCTTGCTTCGTTGGAGAGGATCCTTGCTTCCTACGGGAGGATCCTTGCTTCCTAGGGGAGGACCTTGCTTCATTGGAGAGGATCCTTGCTTCCTTGGAGAGGATCCTTGCTTCCTAGGGGAGGATTCTTGCTTCCTATGGTAGGATCCTTGCTTCCTGGGGGAGGATATTTGCTTCCTTGGAGAGGATCCTTGCTTCCTTGGAGAGGATCCTTGCTTCCTAGGGGAGGATCCTTGCTTCCTAGGGGAGGATCCTTGCTTCCTTGGAGAGGATCCTTGCTTCCTAAGGGAGGATCCTTGCTTCGTTGGAGAGGATCCTTGCTTCCTTGGAGAGTATCCTTGCTTCCTAGGGGAGGATCCTTACTTCGTTGGAGAGGATCCTTGCTTCCTAGGGGAGGATCCTTGCTTCGTTGGAAAGGATCCTTGCTTCCTTGGAGAGGATCCTTGTTTCCTAGGGAGGATCCTTGCTTCCTAGGGGAGGATCCTTGCTTTCTATGGGATGATCCTTGCTTCCTAAGGGGGATCTTTGCTTCCTAGGGGAGGATCGTTGCTTCCTAGGGGAGGATCCTTGCTTCCTATGGGAGGATCCTTGCTTCATAAGGGAGGATCCTTGCTTCCTTGGAGAGGATCCTTGCTTCCTAGGGGAGGATCCTTGCTTCCTAGGGGAGGATCCTTGCTTCGTTGGAGAGGATCCTTGCTTCGTAGGGGAGGATCCTAGCTTCGTTGGAGAGAATCCTTGCTTCCTTGGAGAAGATCCTTGTTTCCTAGGGGATTATCCTTGCTTCCTAGGGGAGGATCCTTGCTTCCTATGGGATGATCCTTGCTTCCTAGGGGGGATCCTTGCTTCCTAGGGGAGGATCCTTGCTTCCTAGGGGAGGATCCTTGCTTCCTAGGGGAGGATTCTTGCTTCCTAGGGTAGGATCCTTGCTTCCTTGGAGAGGATCCTGACTTCCTTGGAGAGGTTCCTTGCTTCCTAGGAGAGGATCCTTGCTTCCTAGGGGAGGATCCTTGCTGCCTTGGAGAGGATCCTTGCTTCCTAGGGGAGGATCCTTGCTTCCTTGGAGAGGATCCTTGCTTCCTAGGGGAGGATCCTTGCTTCCTTGGAGAGAATCCTTGCTTCCTTGGAGATTATCCTTGCTTCCTATGGGAGGATCCTTGCTTCCTAAGGGAGGGTTCTTGCCTCCTAGGGGAGGATGCTTTCTTCCTAGGAGAGGATTCTTGCTTAGTTGGAGAGGATCCTTGCTTCCTAGGGGAGGATCCTTTCTTCCTAGGGGAGGATCCTTGCTTCCTAGGGGAGGATCCTTGCTTCTTAGGGGAGGATCCTTGCTTCCTGGGGGAGGATCCTTTCTTCCTAGGGGAGGTGGCAGTTATAGGTAATCAGTCCTTTATTCGTTAAAAAGGGTGAAAAGTCCAACAGTCTTGATGACTGAACTAGATAACCCACAAACATTATTGCAAATATTAATCTTCCCCAATATGTCTTGGGCAGGGGATAGTTGCTGCATCTGTTTACTTGTGGATGCAGTTGGAAAGGGTCGTACTTGCGCAATAAATTGTGTCTGGATTAAAATTATGCTCCGGTTTTGGACTTTGCCACCATGGTTGCATTTGGGCTAGTTTCCTTACAGTCCTATGTGGACTTAAACCACTGTTAAGTCCACAAAAGCTAAGCCGACAGTCCTCTGTGGATTTAAGTTTTGTGGGCTGTTCTGTTCTGTGGGCTTAGTTTCTGTTCAGGTCATGATAAGACTTAGTTTTTGATAGCTCATTACTGTGGAGACTTCGTCTGATGGCTCAGTCAGTCTTAGGCGGAAACAGAAAATGCGACTCGTTGGTTGAATTATTACATCCAAATGGATGTGCGTTTGTGGATGTGGACTTTGTTTATTGAAGTAAACTCTAGATGACTGAGAAACATTCTTTACTTCTCTATGGGTTTCTTATTTTCCCTGTACTTGATTTTGTTTATTTTCAAGATCTCTGTCATGAGGTATCTGCCCGTCACAGGAGCTGCTAGAATGACAGCAAAGACATCATTTCAATAAAAATATGCCTTAGACAAGGATGTATGATGTCACCCTGGTTGTTTAATATATCTCTTCCTCAATTCGGCCCTTAAAAAGAAATTTCAAGACAAGGCATGACCTGAAAGCCATGGCATAACCTGAAAGTCAAGGCATAACCTGAAAGTCAAGGCATAACCTGAAAGTCAAGGCACGACCTGAAAGCCAAGGCATGACCTGAAAGTAAAGGCATGACCTGAAAGCCAAGGCATGACCTGAAAGTAAACGCACGACCTGGAAGCCAAAGCATGAACTGAAAGTCAAGGCACGACCTGAAAGCCAAGGCATGACCGGAAAGTAAAGGCACGACCTGAAAGCCAAGGTATGAACTGAAAGTCAAGGCACGACCTGAAAGCCAAGGCATAACCTGAAAGTCAAGGCATAACCTGAAAGTCAAGGCACGACCTGAAAGCCAAGGCATGACCTGAAAGTAAACGCACGACCTGAAAGCCAAGGCATAACCTGAAAGTAAAGGTACGACCTGAAAGCCAAGGCATGACCTGAAAGACAAGGTACGACCTGAAAGCCAAGGCATGACCTGAAAGCCAAGGGATTAAATCAGAAACTTTAAAATTTGCGTTGGAAGGACGGTCAACTAGATTATATAGAATTATGCGACAGTTACTGGACAGTAAGTGAAGCTTATTAAGCAAGAGAGACGTTATTTGAGTATAGTGGGCAGCCCATGATTGTGACGCATTGTACAGGAACTAGCACACGTAACGGAAAGGGTGCGCGTGGGAGGAACAGGACGTGACGGGGGGTGGGAAAGGAGGCAGCGGATAACTCACAGCTACGCAGGTAACTCAGTTCCAGTTCGAGGAGATGAGGTAGATCAGAAAAATCCTTTTAACAAAAATTTTGTTGGTCAGTAGGCCTGCTGCAATGTGTTTCCTTTCTAATGTTCTTATATTAGGAGGTCATTTTCATCTTAGAAACATCAATAAGAAGGATCTATGAGGAACTAGCAGACAGCGGACTCGCCATCATGACTGAGGAAATCGGCTACTCGTGGCAACAGTTCATCTGTATGATTGAGACCCCTTTCAGGAGACACTTTTCCAGTATCTTGAATAAGAAAACAACAACATTGATGCAAGGTGGGAGAAGACTAGGAACCAGGGACCACAACAACATAACATTGATGAGAGGTGGGAGAAGACTAGGAACCAGGGACCACGATAACATAACATTGATGAGAGGTGGGAGAAGACTAGGAACCAGGGACCACGATAACATAACATTGATGAGAGGTGGGAGAAGACTAGGAACCAGGGACCACAACAACATAACATTGATGAGAGGTGGGAGAAGACTAGGAACCAGGGACCACGATAACATAACATTGATGAGAGGTGGGAGAAGACTAGGAACCAGGGACCACAACAACATAACATTGATGAGAGGTAGGAGAAGACTAGGAACCAGGGACCACAACAACATAACATTGATGAGAGGTGGGAGAAGACTAGGAACCAGGGACCACATCAACATAACATTGATGAGAGGTGGGAGAGGACTAGGAACCAGGGACCACGATAACATAACATTGATGAGAGGTGGAAGAAGACTAGGAACCAGGGACCACATCAACATAACATTGATGAGAGGTGGGAGAAGACTAGGAACCAGGGACCACAACAACATAACATTGATGAGAGGTGGGAGAAGACTAGGAACCAGGGACCACATCAACATAACATTGATGAGAGGTGGGAGAAGACTAGGAACCAGGGACCACAACAACATAACATTGAAGAGAGGTGGGAGAAGACTAGGAACCAGGGACCACAACAACATAACATTGATGAGAGGTGGGAGAGAACTGGGAAACAAGGACCACAACAACATAACATTGATGCGAGGTGGGAGAAGACTAGGAACTAGGGACCACATCAACATAACTGTTGCGGCCCCTGCCAAACTAGCGGTTAAATAGTTAACCTGCCGGCCGGCAGTACCACTGGGTGCGTCATCAAACCCAATGTGGGGGCTGCTGAGCCGGCCTTAGAGCAGTAAGAGCCTGAGTGCCTCACGGTGCACACTTAAGCAGTAGGTACCTGACCACCGAAGGGTACACGTCTACTGGCTTTAGTAACAGTATGTACCAGAGCGCCTCGCTGTACACACCTAAGCAGTAGGTACCTGACCACCGAAGGGTACACGTCTACTGGCTTTAGAAATATTATGTACCTGAGCGCCTCGCTATACACACCTAAGCAGTAGGTACCTGACCACCGAAGGGTACACGTCTACTGGCTTCAACATTAAGTACCTGAACTCCTCAGGGTACACGTCTATGCAGTAGGTACCTGACCACCGAATCGTACCTATCTACTGGCGTTAGAAGAACCGCTCACCGCAGCTCACTGAGTCTGTTGGCCTCAGTTACTTGACGGCCGCATTCAGTGAGCTTGCAGCATGGTGTTCGGCTAGCGGTGTGTCAACCGCCTTTGGAGAGGATTTACTGGACTACCGGTGATGTCTGTGGACTCACCGTCTACGTTGATCAACTGTGGGCCGGAGTCGTCAGATGCTGTTTAGTGGGACATTACATGAAGAAAAGGTTGGAGTGTTACACTGAACTGGGCCAGGACCGTAGTGTGACACTGAGGGACGTACGATGGAGTGGAACACTGAGATATGCACAGGACCGTAGTGGAACACTGAGATGAAAAGGGTGTCGTGGGACACTGAAGATGGCCTGGTTGTAGTGTACACTGAACAGTGTCGTGTGACTGACTTCGTGTCGTGAGAGGCAGTTGATTGTAATTTATTATTATAAAAATGTTATTTATAATTTATTGTTTTAGCATAGAGATATATATATATAGTGACAGTAGTGTCAAAGTGGTACCCTGTGTAGGGTCACGAATTATTATTTATTATTTTAATAAAATGCTAATTATAATTTATTATAGTAACATGTACATATATCATAGTTCAAATACCTCTAGACCAAAGATAGTTGATTTATATATATTAAAGATTAATTTATATTAATGTGTGTATTTATGTATCCCGAACTCTTTATTACAAAAGAAGTAAATCTTAACATCTCTCTCTTCCTTTTAAAAATTACTTTTTTGTAATAATAACATTGATGAGAGGTGGGAGAGGACTGGGAACCAGGGACCACGATAACATAACATTGATGAGAGGTGGGAGAAGACTAGGAACCAGGGACTACAACAACATAACATTGATGAGAGGTGGGAGAGGACTGGGAAATAAGGACCACAACAACATAACATTGATGAGAGGTGGGAGAAGACTACGAACCAGGGACCACAAAAACATAACATTGATGAGAGGTGGGAGAAGACTAGGAACCAGGGACCACAGCAACATAACATGGATGAGAGGTGGGAGAAGACTAGGAACCAGGGACCACACCAACATAACATTGATGAGAGGTGGGAGAAGACTAGGAACCAGGGACTACAACAACATAACATTGATGAGAGGTGGGAGAGGACTGGGAAATAAGGACCACAACAACATAACATTGATGAGAGGTGGGAGAAGACTACGAACCAGGGACCACAAAAACATAACATTGATGAGAGGTGGGAGAAGACTAGGAACCAGGAACCACAACAACATAACATTGATGAGAGGTGGGAGAGGACTGGGAACCAGGGACCACGATAAAGTAACATTGATGAGAGGTGGAAGAAGACTAGGAACCAGGGACCACAAAAACATAACATTGATGAAAGGTGGGAGAGGACTAGGAACCAGGGACCACAACAACATAACATTGATGAAAGGTGGGAGAGGACTGGGAACCAGGGACCACAACAACATAACATTGATGCGAGGTGGGAGAAGACTAGGAAGCAGGGGCCACATCAACATAACATTGATGAAAGGTGGGAGAGGACTGGGAACCAGGGACCACGATAGCATAACATTGATGAGAGGTGGAAGAAGACTAGGAACCAGGGACCACGATAACATAACATTGATGAGAGGTGGAAGAAGACTAGGAACCAGGGACCACAACAACATAACATTGATGAGAGGTGGGAGAGGACTAGGAAGCAGGGACCACAACAACATAACATTGATGCGAGGTGGGAGAAGACTAAGAACCAGGGGCCACATCAACATAACATTGATGAGAGGTGGGAGAGGACTGGGAACCAGGGACCACGATAACATAACATTGATGAGAGGTGGAAGAAGACTAGGAACCAGGGACCACAACAACATAACATTGATGAGAAGTGAGAGAAGACTAGGAACCAGGGACCACAACAACATAACTTTGATGAGAGGTGGTAGAAGACTAGGAACCAAGGGCCACATCAACATAACATTGATGAAAGGTGGGAGAGGACTGGAAACCAGGGACCACGAAAACATAACATTGATGAGAGGTGAAAGAAGACTAGGAACCAGGGACCACGATAACATAACATTGATAAGAGGTGGAAGAAGACTAGGAACCAGGGACCACAACAACATAACATTGATGAGAGGTGGGAGGGGACTAGGAACCAGGGACCACAACAACATAACTTTGATGCGAGGTGGGAGAAGACTAGGAACCAGGGACCACATCAACATAACATTGATGAGAGGTGGGGGAGGACTGGGAACCAGGGACCACGATAACATAACATTGATTAGAGGTGGGAGAAGACTAGGAACCAGGGACCACAACAACATAACATTGATGAGAGGTGGGAGAAGACTAGGAACCAGGGATCACGATAACATAACATTGATGAGAGGTGGAAGAAGACTAGGAACCAGGGACCACAACAACATAACATTGATGAGAGGTGGGAGAAGACTAGGAACCAGGGACCACAACAACATAACATTGATGAGAGGTGGGAAAAGACTGGGAAACAAGGACCACAACAACATAACATTGATGAGAGGTGGGAGAAGACTAGGAACCAGGGACCACAACAACATAACATTGATGAGAGGTGGGAGAAGACTAGGAACCAGGGACCACAACAACATAATATCAATGAGAGGTGGGAGAGGACTGGGAACCAGGGACCACAACAACATAACATTGATGAGAGGTGGAAGAAGACTACGAACCAGGGACCACAACAACATAACATTGATGAGAGGTGGGAGAGGACTGGGAAACAAGGACCACAACAACATAACATTGATGCGAGGTGGGAGAAGACTAGGAACCAGGGACCACATCAACATAACATTGATGAGAGGTGGGAGAGGACTGGGAACCAGGGACCACGATAACATAATATTGATGAGAGGTGGAAGAAGACTAGGAACCAGGGACCACAACAACATAACATTGATGAGAGGTGGGAGAGGACTAGGATCCAGGGACCACAACAACATAACATTGATGCGAGGTGGGAGAAGACTAGGAACCAGGGACCACAACAACATAACGTTGATGAGAGGTGGGAGAAGACTAGGAACCAGGGACCACAACAACATAACATTGATGAGAGGTGGGAAAAGACTGGGAAACAAGGACCACAACAACATAACATTGATGAGAGGTGGGAGAAGACTAGGAACCAGGGAACACAACAACATAACATTGATGAGAGGTGGGAGAGGACTGGGAACCAGGGACCACGATAACGTAACATTGATGAGAGGTGGAAGAAGGCTAGGAACCAGGGACCACAACAACATAACATTGATGAGAGGTGGGAGAAGACTAGGAACCAGGGACCACAACAACATAACATTGATGAGAGGTGGGAGAGGACTGGGAAATAAGGACCACAACAACATAACATTGATGAGAGGTGGGAGAAGACTAGGAACCAGGGACCACAACAACATAACATTGATGCGTGGTGGGAGAAGACTAGGAACCAGGGACCACAACAACATAATATTGATGAGAGGTGGGAGAAGACTAGGAACCAGGGACCACAACAACATAACATTGATGAGAGGAGGGAGAAGACTAGGAACCAGGGACCACAACAACATAACATTGATGAGAGGTGGGAGAAGACTAGGAACCAGGGACCACAATAACATAGCATTGATGAGAGGTGGGAGAAGACTAGGAACCAGGGACCACAACAACATAACATTGATGAGAGGTGGAAGAGGACTGGGAAACAAGGACCACAACAACACAACATTGATGCGAGGTGGGAGAAGACTAGGAACCAGGGACCATAATAACATAGCATTGATGAGAGGTGGGAAAAGACTAGGAACCAGGGACCACAACAACATAACATTGATGAGAGGTGGAAGAGGACTGGGAAATAAGGACCACAACAACATAACATTGATGCGAGGTGGGAGAAGACTGGGAACCAGGGACCACAATAACATAGCATTGATGAGAGGTGGGAAAAGACTAGGAACCAGGGACCACAACAACACAACATTGATGCGTGGTGGGAGAAGACTAGGAACCAGGGACCACAACAACATAACATTGATGAGAGGTGGGAGAAGACTAGGAACCAGGGACCACAACAACATAACATTGATGAGAGGTGGGAGAAGACTAGGAACCAGGGACCACAACAACATAACATTGATGAGAGGTGGGAGAAGACAAGGAACCAGGGACCACAACAACATAACATTGATGAGAGGTGGGAGAAGACTAGGAACCAGGGACCACGATAACATAACATTGATGAGAGGTGGAAGAAGACTACGAACCAGGGACCACAACAACATAACATTGATGAGAGGTGGGAGAAGACTTGGAACCAAGGACCACAACAACATAACATTGATGAGAGGTGGGAGAGGACTGGGAAACAAGGACCACAACAACATAACATTGATGCGAGGTGGAAGAAGACTAGGAACCAGGGACCACATCAACATAACATTGATGAGAGGTGGGAGAGGACTGGGAACCAGGGACCACGATAACATAATATTGATGAGAGGTGGAAGAAGACTAGGAACCAGGGACCACAACAACATAACATTGATGAGAGGTGGGAGAGGACTAGGATCCAGGGACCACAACAACATAACATTGATGCGAGGTGGGAGAAGACTAGGAACCAGGGACCACAACAACATAACATTGATGAGAGGTAGGAGAAGACTAGGAACCAGGGACCACAACAACATAACATTGATGAGAGGTGGGAGAAGACTAGGAACCAGGGACCACAACAACATAACATTGATGCGAGGTGGGAGAGGACTGGGAACCAGCGACCACGATAACATAACATTGATGAGAGGTGGAAGAAGACTAGGAACCAGGGACCACGATAACATAACATTGATGAGAGGTGGAAGAAGACTAGGAACCACGGACCACAACAACATAACATTGATGAGAGGTGGGAGAGGACTAGGAACCAGGGACCACAACAACATAACATTGATGCGAGGTGGGAGAAGACTAGGAACCAGGGACGACAACAACATAACATTGATGAGAGGTGGGAGAAGACTAGGAACCAGGGACCACAACAACATAACATTGATGAGAGGTGGGAGAAGGCTAGGAACCAGGGACCACAACAATATAACATTGATGCGAGGTGGGAGAAGACTAGGAACCAGGGACCACAAGAACATAACATTGATGAGAGGTGGGAGAAGACTAGGAACCAGGGACCACAACAACATAACATTGATGAGAGGTGGGAGAAGACTAGGAACCAGGGACCACAACAACATAACATTGATGATAGGTGGGAGAGGACTGGGAACCAGGGACCACGACAACATAACATTGATGAGAGGTTGAAGAAGACTAGGAACCAGGGACCACGATAACATAACATTGATGAGAGGTGGGAAAAGACTAGGAACCAGCGACCACAACAACATAACATTGATGCGTGGTGGGAGAAGACTAGGAACCAGGGACCACAACAACATAACATTGATGAGAGGTGGGAGAAGACTAGGAACCAGCGACCACAACAACATAACATTGATGAGAGGTGGGAGAGGACTGGGAAATTAGGACCACAACAACATAACATTGATGAGAGGTGGGAGAAGACTAGGAACCAGGGACCACAACAACATAACATTGATGAGAGGTGGGAGAAGACTAGGAACCAGGGACCACAACAACATAACATTGATGAGAGGTAGGAGAGGACTGGGAAACAAGGACCACAACAACATAACATTGATGAGAGGTAGGAGAGGACTGGGAAACAAGGACCACAACAACATAACATTGATGCGAGGTGGGAGAAGACTAGGAACCAGGGACCACATCAACATAACATTGATGAGAGGTGGGAGAGGACTTGGAACCAGGGACCACGATAACATAACATTGATGAGAGGTGGAAGAAGACTAGGAACCAGGGACCACGATAACATAACATTGATGAGAGGTGGAAGAAGACTAGGAACCATGGACCACAACAACATAACATTGATGAGAGGTGGGAGAGGACTAGGAACCAGGGACCACAACAACATAACATTGATGCGAGGTGGGAGAAGATTAGGAACCAGGGACCACAACAACATAACATTGATGAGAGGTGGGAAAAGACTAGGAACCAGGGACCACAACAACATAACATTGATGAGAGGTGGGAGAAGACTAGGAACCAGGGACACAACAACATAACATTGATGAGAGGTGGGAGAGGACTGGGAAACAAGGACCACAACAACATAACATTGATGCGAGGTTGGAGAGGACTGGGAACAAGGGACCACGATAACATAACATTGATGAGAGGTGGAAGAAGACTAGGAACCAGGGACCACGATAACATAACATTGATGAGAGGTGGAAGAAGACTAGGAACCAGGGACCACGATAACATAACATTGAAGAGAGGTGGGAGAAGACTAGGATCCAGGGACCACAACAACATAACATTGATGCGAGGTGGGAGAAGACTAGGAACCAGGGACCACATCAACATAACATTGATGAGAGGTGGGAGAGGACTGGGAACCAGGGACCACGATAACATAACATTGATGAGAGGTTGAAGAAGACTAGGAACCACGGACCACGATAACATAACATTGATGAGAGCTGGAAGAAGACTAGGAACCAGGGACCACAACAACATAATGATGAGAGGTGGGAGAGGACTAGGAACCAGGGACCACAACAACATAATGATGAGAGGTGGGAGAGGACTAGGAACCAGGGACCACAACAACATAACATTGATGCGAGGTGGGAGAAGATTAGGAACCAGGGACCACAACAACATAACATTGATGAGAGGTGGGAGAAGACTAGGAACCAGGGACCACAACAACATAACATTGATGAGAGGTGGGAGAAGACTAGGAACCAGGGACCACAACAACATAACATTGAAGAGAGATGGGAGAAGACTAGGATCCAGGGACCACAACAACATAACATTGATGAGAGGTTGAAGAAGACTAGGAACCAGGGACCACAACAACATAACATTGATGAGAGTTGGGAGAAGACTAGGAACCAGGGACTACAACAACATAACATTGATGAGAGGTGGGAGAAGACTAGGAACCAGGAACCACAGCAACATAACATTGACGAGAGGTGGAAGAAGACTAGGAACCAGGGACCACAACAACATAACATTGATGAGAGGTGGGAGAAGACTAGGAACCAGGGACCACAACATCATAACATTGATGAGAGGTGGGAGAAGACTAGGAACCAGGGACCACAACAACATAACATTGATGAGAGGTTGAAGAAGACTAGGAACCAGGGACCACAACAACATAACATTGATGAGAGTTGGGAGAAGACTAGGAACCAGGGACTACAACAACATAACATTGATGAGAGGTGGGAGAAGACTAGGAACCAGGAACCACAGCAACATAACATTGACGAGAGGTGGAAGAAGACTAGGAACCAGGGACCACAACAACATAACATTGATGAGAGGTGGGAGAAGACTAGGAACCAGGGACCACAACAACATAACATTGATGAGAGGTGGTAGAAGACTATTAACCAGGGACCACAACAACATAACATTTATGAGAGGTGGGAGAAGACTAGGAACCAGGGACCACAACAACATAACATTGATGAGAGGTGGGAGAAGACTAGGAACCATGGACCACAACAACATAACATTGAAGAGAGGTGGGAGAAGACTAGGAACCAGGGACCACAACAACATAACATTGAAGAGAGGTGGGAGAAGACTAGGAACCAGGGACCACAACAACATAACATTGAAGAGAGGTGGGAGAAGACTAGGAACCAGGGACCACAACAACATAACATTGATGAGAGGTGGGAGAAGACTAGGAACCAGGGACCACAACAACATAACATTGATGAGAGGTGGGAGAAGACTAGGAACCAGGGACCATAACAACATAACATTGACGAGAGGTGGGAGAAGACTAGGAACCAGGGACCACAACAACATAACATTGATGAGAGGTGGGAGAAGACTAGGAACCAGGGACAACAACAACATAACATTGTTGGGAGGTGGGAGAAGACTAGGAACCAGGGACCACAACAACATAACATTGTTGGGAGGTGGAAGAAGACTAGGAACCAGGGACCACAACAACATAACATTGTTGGGAGGTGGGAGAGGACTGGGAAACAAGGACCACAACAATACAGTGTTACAAATAAACATAAGCCCTGAGAATAAAACAACGATGTTTACCAATTACAGAAGCAAATTTGATCAGTGTCGCCGAGATATGAAAAACATAAATTGGACCCAACTAGAAAATGCAGATATTGAAGAGGAGATGCGGAACACACACACACAAAAAAAACTGAACATGGAGAGAAATAATGTACCAGAAAGATACAAAGTGAAAAAGATAAAACAATGTCAGGTTGGATGACGTGGTAACTAGTTAAGAAATTAGCAAAATACGCAAAACAAAGAGAAATATATATTGACTTGTAGCCCTGAAGACGACTTGACTAACTTAAAGTTGTACAAATAAACTTAGAGAATAATCAGCCATGTTAAACACTAATTTCAAAGTCAAATTACCCAAAATAGTTAAACGTAAACAAAAGACTTATTCACATTCGTCAGGGAGAACAAAAAAAATGTTAAAACAAAGATAACATCCTGAACTAACGAAGACAGAAGAGCGTCAAGCGTGACCAGAGAAATAGTTACAACATTGAACAACAGATGTCGGGTGTGTATTTACAGGTGAACTTGATACCAACTTTTCTAGGCAACATAACTTATTTCTAGGGACTGACTCTAACATACTAAGTAATATTGAAATTAATGGATCTGTCATATTAAAATTCTTGGAGAAGCTAAATATTAAATATCATGTTAATAGCCGGACAGAGTATAATATTTAGGAAATTATTAGAAGAAAGTCAGGTGCAGCAAGACTGGAGGCAAGTCAGTGTTACTACAACACTTACAGTGGGTGACAAGGATTGTGTTCTTAGTTATTGTGTTCTTAGTTATTGTGTTCTTAGTTATTGTGTTCTTACTTATTGTGTTCTTACTTGTCACCACATCAACTGAACATTAATTCCAGTTAAATAATGGTATACTATTATTACGGATTTACAGTTAATTTTCTTGTATTATTTCGGATTCACAGTTAATTTTCTTGAAAATAACAAGTTAATAGGAGAAAATCAACATTGATTCTACAACAAAAGATCTTATCTTAATAATTTACATAACTTTTTTCAGTTATAGGTAAAAAGTCCCAACAAAAGTAGCATATCTAGATTTAAAAGAGATCGACCTGGTACCTCATCGATGGCTGCTGCCAAAACAAAAACGTATTGGATGGGAGAGTAATTTTATGCCTTGATAAATGACACCTCACACGCTGGCCTGGAGTTTTACGTCTCACTCGCCACGAGTTCAATCCCCACCCGTGGTATGGTTTAGTACTCTTAGTGGCTGTACGAAGCAAGAGACGTTCTTCGTCAGTCGGTTCTTGGTCATAGTCTCTTAACAATGTGTGTTAATTAGTTTTACGACTCTGATCGCGGGTTCAAGCCCCACCCGTGGTATGGTTTTTGTGTACACAATGCATAAAAATAATCGCAACAAGAGAGAGAAAAAAGACCTAGGAACAATCATAAGTAACGGCCTCAAAAGTACCTAACAATGCCTAGCTCCTAAGTTTCCTTGTTAGAAGCATCAAGTCCAGAACAACACAGAGATTCCCAGTTATAAACCTGTCACAATGCTTCTTGAGATTAAGACACATGTGCAACATCTGGATATCTTTATTGTAGACGTTTCGCCATCCAGTGGCTTTATCAATACAAATTCTAGGACGTGACTTGAAGACAGTAGAACTATGTACAGAAGATGAGGTAACCAGTCTGTACATAGTTCTACTGTCTTCAAGTTACGTCCTAGAATTTGTATTGATAAAGCCACTGGATGGCGAAACGTCTACAATAAAGATACCCAGATGTTGCACATGTGTCTTAATCTTATTTTGTCGGTATTATATACCATTCGTACACAACAATGCTTCTTGAATATGCTGTCCATATTGACTCTCAAAATTACATAAGAAGACGTGCTGCAGATGGTACGGAGAAGAGAAATCAAACTGGAATAATCACTTACAAGCAAAAGAATGAAGGAAAATTGGAAACACTTCTCATTTCGTCTCGTAGGGATCGAAGACTAAGAAGAGATCTCCGCCAAACCTTCAAGAACATGAAGGATTTTTATATATTAAAGGTTAGGTTAGGTAAGGTTTGTCAGGAAACAGAAAAAGTGTTTCCTGGCGCTGGTCTTAAATAATGACCTGCCATTGGAGCTATTGGTCATCTGACCGAGGCCTTCCGCTGGCTTACCGGTCCACCCTTTTATATATTAAAGCCAGAAGAGTTATTGGAATTGCAAGACGATTCCATAACTCGAAACAAAAGATACAGAAGGTGCAATAACTTTACCTGGAGGAGTCTACCTGGAAAAGTCTACCTGGAGGAGTCTACCTGGTGGAGTCTACCTGGAGGAGTCTACCTAGAGGAGTCTACCTGGTGGAGTCTACCTGGAGGAGTCTACCTGGTAGAGTCTACCTGGTGGAGTCTACCTGGAGGAGTCTACCTGGTGGAGTCTACCTGGAGGAGTCTACCTGGTAGAGTCTACCTGGTGGAGACTACCTGGAGGAGTCTACCTGGAGGAGGCTACCTGGAGGACTCTACCTGGTGGAGTCTACCTAGAGGAGTCTACCTGGTGGAGTCTACCTGGAGGAGTCTACCTTGAGGAGTCTACCTGGTGGAGTCTACCTGGTGGAGTCTACCTGGAGAAGTCTACCTGGAGGAGTCTACCTGGAGGAGTATACCTAGAGGAGTCTAACTGGTGGAGTCTACCTGGAGGAGTCTACCTAGAGTAGTCTACCTGGTGGAGTCTACCTGAAGGAGTCTACTTGGAGGAGTCTACCTGGAGGACTCTACCTGGTGGAGTCTACCTAGAGGAGTCTACCTGGTGGAGTCTACCTGTTGGAGTCTACCTGTTGGAGTCTACCTGGAGGAGTCTAGCTGGAGGAGTCTTCCTGGAGGAGTCTTCCTGGAGGAGTCTACCTAGAGGAATCTACCTGGAGGAGTCTACCTGGAGGAGTCTACCTGGAGGAGTCTACCTGGAGGAGTCTACCTGGAGGAGCCTACCTGGTGGAGTCTACCTGGTGGAGTCTACCTAGAGGAGTCTACCTGAGGAGTGTACCTGGAGGAGTCTACCTAGAGGAGTCTAACTGGTGGAGTCTATCTGGAGGAGTCTACCTAGAGTAGTCTACCTGGTGGAGTCTACCTGGCGGAGTCTACCTGGAGGAGTCTACCTGTGGAGTCTTCCTGGTGGAGTCTACCTGGAGGAGTCTACCTGGAGGAGTCTACCTGGAGGAGTCTACCTGGTGGAGTCTACCTGGTGGAGTCTACCTGGTGGAGTCTACCTTGAGGAGTCTACCTGGAGAAGTCTCCCTGGAGGAGTCTTCCTGGAGTAGTCTACCTGGAGGAGTCTAGCTGGAGGAGTCTACTTGCTGGAGTCTACCTGGAGGAGTCTACTTGGTGGAGTGTACCTGGTGGAGTCTACCTGGTGGAGTCTACCTGGAGGAGTCTACCTAAAGTAGTCTACCTGGTGGAGTCTACCTGTGGAGTCTACCTGGTGGAGTCTATCTTGAGGAGTCTACCTGGAGGAGTCTACCTGGAGGAGTCTACCTGGTGGAGTCTACCTGGTGGAGTCTACCTGTTGGAGTCTACCTGGAGGAGTCTACCTGGAGAAGTCTACCTAGAGGAGTCTACCTGGTGGAGTCTACCTGGTGGAGTCTACCTGTTGGAGTCTACCTGGAGGAGTCTACCTGGAGGAGTCTAGCTGGAGGAGTCTTCCTGGAGGAGTCTACTTAGAGGAATCTACGTGGTGGAGTCTTCCTGGAGGAGTCTACCTGGAGGAGTCTACCTGGTGGAGTCTACCTGATGGAGTCTACCTGGAGGAGTCTACCTTGAGGAGTCTACCTGGTGGAGTCTACCTGATGGAGTCTACCTGGAGAAGTCTACCTGGAGGAGTCTACCTGGAGGAGTCCACCAAGAGGAGTCTAACTGGTGGAGTCTACCTGGAGAAGTCTACCTAGAGTAGTCTACCTGGTGGAGTCTACCTGAAGTAGTCTACCTGGAGGAGTCTACCTGGAGGACTCTACCTGGTGGAGTCTACCTAGAGGAGTCTACCTGGTGGAGTATACCTGGTGGAGTCTACCTGTTGGAGTCTACCTGGAGGAGTCTAGCTGGAGGAGTCTTCCTGGGGGAGTCTTCCTGGTGGAGTCTACCTAGAGCAATCTACCTGGTGGAGTCTACCTGGAGGAGTCTACCTGGAGGAGTCTACCTGGAGGAGTCTACCTGGAGGAGCCTACCTGGTGGAGTCTACCTGGTGGAGTCTACCTGGAGGAGTCTACCTGAGGAGTGTACCTGGAGGAGTCTGCCTAGAGGAGTCTAACTGGTGGAGTCTATCTGGAGGAGTCTACCTAGAGTAGTCTACCTGGTGGAGTCTACCTGGCGGAGTCTACTTGGAGGAGTGTACCTGTGGAGTCTTCCTGGTGGAGTCTACCTGGAGGAGTCTACCTGGAGAAGTCTACCTGGAGGAGTCTACCTGGTGGAGTCTACCTTGTGGAGTCTAACTGGAGAAGTCTACCTGGAGGAGTCTACCTCGTGGAGTCTACCTTTTGGAGTCTAACTAGAGGAGTCTACCTAGAGGAGTCTACCTGGTGGAGTCTACCTGGAGGAGTCTACCTGGAGGAGTCTTCCTTGTGGAGTCTTTCTGGTGGAGTCTTCCTGGAGGAGTTTACCTGGAGGAGTCTGCCTGGAGGAGTCTACCTAGAGGAGTCTTCCTAGAGGAGCCTTCCTGGAGGAGTCTACCTGGAGGAGTCTACCTGGTGGAGTCTACCTGGTGGAGTCTACCTGGAGGAGTCTACCTGGAGGAGTCTTCCTTGTGGAGTCTACCTGGAGGAGTCTACCTGTAGGAGTCTACCTGGTGGGGTCTACCTGGTGGAGTCTACCTGGTGGAGTCTACCTGGTGGGGTCTACCTGGAGGAGACTACCTGGAGGGTATTCCGGGAATCAACGCCCCTACGGGCCGGTCCACGACCAGACCTCCCGGTGAAAGCAGATATTTTTATACACAGCAAGAGAGCAGAATGGAACAAACTCTCCACTGACGTAGTGAGCTTGACCACAATTCGCTAATTAGTCAGATTGTCGTACAAGTACTATATAAGCTGAAATAATCGACTACCTGAAGTTCAGTAGCTTCAAGACGACCACCAGTTGACAAGAAGATAACTGAGATAACAGTAGTAGTAGTAGTAGTAGTAGTAGTAGTAGTAGTAGTAGTAGTAGTAGTAGTAGTAGTAGTAGTAGTAGTAGTAGTAGCAGTAGTAGCAATAGTAGTAGTAACAGTAGTAGTAATTGCAGTAGCAGTAGAAACTTATAAACAATATAATAGCGGTAATAATTAAGACAGTAACAACAATAAATAAGACAGTATCAGTAGTAAATGAGTTAGTAACAGTAATAAATAAGAGAGTAAGAGTAGTGAATAAGATAGTAGCAGTAGTAAATAAAATTATAACATCAATATATAAGAGAGTAACAGTAGCAAATAAGACAGTAACAGTAGTAAATAAGACAGTAACAGTAGTAAATAAGACAGTAACAGTAGTAAATAAGACAGTAACAGTGATAAATAAGACAGTAACAGCAGTAAATAAGACAGTAACAGTAGTAAATAAGACAATAACAGTAGTAAATAAGACAATAACAGTAGTAAATAAGACAATAACAGTAGTAAATAAGACAGTAACAGTAGTAAATAAGACAATAACAGTAGTAAATAAGACAATAACAGTAGTAAATAAGACAGTAACAGTAGTAAATAAGACAGTAACAGTAGTAAATAAGACAATAACAGTAGTAAAAAAGACAATAACAGTATTAAATAAGACAGAAACAGTAGTAAATAAGACAGTAACAGTAGTAAATAAGACAGTAACAGTAATAAATAAGACAGTAACAGTAGTAAATAAGACAGTAACAGTAGTAAATAAGACAGTAACAGTAGTAAATAAGACAGTAACAGTAGTAAATAAGACAGTAACAGTAGTAAATAAGACAGTAACAGTAGTAAATAAGACAGTAACAGTAGTAAATAAGACAGTAACAGTAGTAAATAAGACAGTAACAGTAGTAAATAAGACAGTAACAGTAGTAAATAAGACAATAACAGTAGTAAATAAGACAGTAACAGTAGTAAATAAGACAGTAACAGTAGTAAATAAGAAGAGACAGGTGTCGACCATGCCTTCACCGTCCATCATCTCTCCTGTAAATTCCATAACAATGTCTCTCTGTCTTCATGCTGTGTCCGGAGAGAGGAAAGAGAGTCCTATATTTTTACTATACTTGCTACAGACACCTACGTACATCCTGCATTGTAAGAACATAAGAACATAAAAATGGAGGAACACTGCAGAAGGCCTACTGGCCCATACAAGGCATGTCCTTATCAAAATGATCTCTACCCAAAGCTACCCAAGAATTTACTCCCGTACCTAATGACACAAATCAAACCCAGTCCCTCCCACTCATATAATTGCCCAATCTCTTTTTAAAGCTGCCCAAAGTCCTAGCCTCGAACACCCTACTGGGAAGACTGTTCCACGCATCCACAACTTTGTTAGAAAACCAGTACTTACCTATGTCGTTTCTAAATCTAAATTTAAAATGTAACTCATGACTATCTTCTCTGAAGATAGTCTCAGGTTGGACCCGAATGTCTGTACTCTCTGTCTTTCCTATGTACATACATGATCATGTATACAGGTACTTTCTCTCTCTCTCTCTCTCTTTCTCTCTCTCTCTCTATTTATCTATTTATCTATCTATCAACCTGTGTATCTATCTTACACGCTGTATCTATCTCATTTTCTCTATCATTTTCTTAATCGTCATTCATTATACAGAAAGCAGTATTAGTACCCTATATCTATTAATAATTCAATGCCGCTCAGTAAAAATCTGTTGTCTGCCAGCACTGAGTGGATGAGAGAGGAAAGTGTTGTCTGCCAACACTGGGTGGATGAGAGAGGAAAGTGTTGTCTGCCAACACTGGATGGATGAGAGAGGAAAGTGTTGTCTGCCAACACTGGGTGGATGAGAGAGGAAAGTGTTGTCTGCCAACACTGGGTGGATGAGAGAGGAAAGTGTTGTCTGCCAACACTGGGTGGATGAGAGAGGAAAGTGTTGTCTGCCAACACTGGGTGGATGAGAGAGGAAAGTGTTGTCTGCCAACACTGGGTGGATGAGAGAGGAAAGTGTTGTCTGCCAGCACTGGGTGGATGAGAGAGGAAAGTGTTGTCTGCCAGCACTGAGTGGATGAGAGAGGAAAGTGTTGTCTGCCAGCACTGGGTGGATGAGAGAGGAAAGTGTTGTCTGCCAACACTGGGTGGATGAGAGAGGAAAGTGTTGTCTGCCAACACTGGGTGGATGAGAGAGGAAAGTGTTGTCTGCCAACACTGGATGGATGAGAGAGGAAAGTGTTGTCTGCCAACACTGGGTGGATGAGAGAGGAAAGTGTTGTCTGCCAACACTGGATGGATGAGAGAGGAAAGTGTTGTCTGCCAACACTGGGTGGATGAGAGAGGAAAGTGTTGTCTGCCAACACTGTGTGGATGAGAGAGGAAAGTGTTGTCTGCCAACACTGGATGGATGAGAGAGGAAAGTGTTGTCTGCCAACACTGGGTGGATGAGAGAGGAAAGTGTTGTCTGCCAGCACTGGGTGGATGAGAGAGGAAAGTGTTGTCTGCCAACACTGGGTGGATGAGAGAGGAAAGTGTTGTCTGCCAACACTGGGTGGATGAGAGAGGAAAGTGTGTTGTCTGCCAACACTGGGTGGATGAGAGAGGAAAGTGTTGTCTGCCAACACTGGGTGGATGAGAGAGGAAAGTGTTGTCTGCCAACACTGGGTGGATGAGAGTGGAAAGTGTTGTCTGCCAACACTGGGTGGATGAGAGAGGAAAGTGTTGTCTGCCAACACTGGATGGATGAGAGAGGAAAGTGTTGTCTGCCAACACTGGGTGGATGAGAGAGGAAAGTGTTGTCTGCCAACACTGGGTGGATGAGAGAGGAAAGTGTTGTCTGCCAACACTGGGTGGATGAGAGAGGAAAGTGTTGTCTGCCAACACTGGGTGGATGAGAGAGGAAAGTGTTGTCTGCCAACACTGGGTGGATGAGAGAGGAAAGTGTTGTCTGCCAACACTGGGTGGATGAGAGAGGAAAGTGTTGTCTGCCAACACTGGGTGGATGAGAGAGGAAAGTGTTGTCTGCCAACACTGGGTGGATGAGAGAGGAAAGTGTTGTCTGCCAACACTGGGTGGATGAGAGAGGAAAGTGTTGTCTGCCAACACTGGGTGGATGAGAGAGGAAAGTGTTGTCTGCCAACACTGGGTGGATGAGAGAGGAAAGTGTTGTCTGCCAACACTGGGTGGATGAGAGAGGAAAGTGTTGTCTGCCAACACTGGATGGATGAGAGAGGAAAGTGTTGTCTGCCAACACTGGGTGGATGAGAGAGGAAAGTGTTGTCTGCCAACACTGGGTGGATGAGAGAGGAAAGTGTTGTCTGCCAACACTGGGTGGATGAGAGAGGAAAGTGTTGTCTGCCAACACTGGTTGGATGAGAGAGGAAAGTGTTGTCTGCCAACACTGGGTGGATGAGAGAGGAAAGTGTTGTCTGCCAACACTGGGTGGATGAGAGAGGAAAGTGTTGTCTGCCAACACTGGGTGGATGAGAGAGGAAAGTGTTGTCTGCCAACACTGGGTGGATGAGAGAGGAAAGTGTTGTCTGCCAACACTGGGTGGATGAGAGAGGAAAGTGTTGTCTGCCAACACTGGGTGGATGAGAGAGGAAAGTGTTGTCTGCCAACACTGGATGGATGAGAGAGGAAAGTGTTGTCTGCCAACACTGGGTGGATGAGAGAGGAAAGTGTTGTCTGCCAACACTGGGTGGATGAGAGAGGAAAGTGTTGTCTGCCAACACTGGGTGGATGATAGAGGAAAGTGTTGTCTGCCAACACTGTGTGGATGAGAGAGGAAAGTGTTGTCTGCCAACACTGGGTGGATGAGAGAGGAAAGTGTTGTCTGCCAACACTGGGTGGATGAGAGAGGAAAGTGTTGTCTGCCAACACTGGGTGGATGAGAGAGGAAAGTGTTGTCTGCCAACACTGGGTGGATGAGAGAGGAAAGTGTTGTCTGCCAACACTGGGTGGATGAGAGAGGAAAGTGTTGTCTGCCAACACTGGGTGGATGAGAGAGGAAAGTGTTGTCTGCCAACACTGGGTGGATGAGAGAGGAAAGTGTTGTCTGCCAACACTGGGTGGATGAGAGAGGAAAGTGTTGTCTGCCAACACTGGGTGGATGAGAGTGGAAAGTGTTGTCTGCCAACACTGGGTGGATGAGAGAGGAAAGTGTTGTCTGCCAACACTGGGTGGATGAGAGAGGAAAGTGTTGTCTGCCAACACTGGGTGGATGAGAGAGGAAAGTGTTGTCTGCCAACACTGGGTGGATGAGAGAGGAAAGTGTTGTCTGCCAACACTGGGTGGATGAGAGAGGAAAGTGTTGTCTGCCAACACTGGGTGGATGAGAGAGGAAAGTGTTGTCTGCCAACACTGGATGGATGAGAGAGGAAAGTGTTGTCTGCCAACACTGGGTGGATGAGAGAGGAAAGTGTTGTCTGCCAACACTGGGTGGATGAGAGAGGAAAGTGTTGTCTGCCAACACTGGGTGGATGAGAGAGGAAAGTGTTGTCTGCCAACACTGGGTGGATGAGAGAGGAAAGTGTTGTCTGCCAACACTGGGTGGATGAGAGAGGAAAGTGTTGTCTGCCAACACTGGGTGGATGAGAGAGGAAAGTGTTGTCTGCCAACACTGGGTGGATGAGAGAGGAAAGTGTTGTCTGCCAACACTGGGTGGATGAGAGAGGAAAGTGTTGTCTGCCAACACTGGGTGGATGAGAGAGGAAAGTGTTGTCTGCCAACACTGGGTGGATGAGAGAGGAAAGTGTTGTCTGCCAACTGGGTGGATGAGAGAGGAAACTGGATGGATGAGAGAGGAAAGTGTTGTCTGCCAACACTGGGTGGATGAGACAGGAAAGTGTTGTCTGCTAACACTGGGTGGATGAGAGAGGAAAGTGTTGTCTGCCAACACTGGGTGGATGAGAGAGGAAAGTGTTGTCTGCCAACACTGGATGGATGAGAGAGGAAAGTGTTGTCTGCCAACACTGGGTGGATGAGAGAGGAAAGTGTTGTCTGCCAACACTGGGTGGATGAGAGAGGAAAGTGTTGTCTGCCAACACTGGGTGGATGAGAGAGGAAAGTGTTGTCTGCCAACACGGGGGGGATGAGAGAGGAAAGTGTTGTCTGCCAACTGTGTGGATGAGAGAGGAAAGTGTTGTCTGCCACCACTGGCTGGATGAGAGAGGAAAGTGTTGTCTGCCAACACTGGGTGGATGAGAGAGGAAAGTGTTGTCTGCCAACACTGTGTGGATGAGAGAGGAAAGTGTTGTCTGCCAACACTGGATGGATGAGAGAGGAAAGTGTTGTCTGCCAACACTGGGTGGATGATAGAGGAAAGTGTTGTCTGCCAACACTGTGTGGATGAGAGAGGAAAGTGTTGTCTGCCAACACTGGATGGATGAGAGAGGAAAGTGTTGTCTGCCAACACTGGGTGGATGAGAGAGGAAAGTGTTGTCTGCCAACACTGGGTGGATGAGAGTGGAAAGTGCTGTCTGTGTGGATGAGAGAGGAAAGTGTTGTCTGCCAACACTGGGTGGATGAGAGAGGAAAGTGTTGTCTGCCAACACTGGGTGGATGAGAGAGGAAAGTGTTGTCTGCCAACACTGGGTGGATGAGAGAGGAAAGTGTTGTCTGCCAGCACTGGGTGGATGAGAGAGGAAAGTGTTGTCTGCCAACACTGGGTGGATGAGAGAGGAAAGTGTTGTCTGCCAACACTGGGTGGATGAGAGAGGAAAGTGTTGTCTGCCAACACTGGGTGGATGAGAGAGGAAAGTGTTGTCTGCCAACACTGGATGGATGAGAGAGGAAAGTGTTGTCTGCCAACACTGGGTGGATGAGAGAGGAAAGTGTTGTCTGCCAACACTGGGTGGATGAGAGAGGAAAGTGTTGTCTGCCAGCACTGGGTGGATGAGAGAGGAAAGTGTTGTCTGCCAACTCTGGGTGGATGAGAGAGGAAAGTGTTGTCTGCCAACACTGGGTGGATGAGAGAGGAAAGTGTTGTCTGCCAACACTGGGTGGATGAGAGAGGAAAGTGTTGTCTGCCAACACTGGGTGGATGAGAGAGGAAAGTGTTGTCTGCCAACACTGGGTGGATGAGAGAGGAAAGTGTTGTCTGCCAACACTGGATGGGTGAGAGAGGAAAGTGTTGTCTGCCAACACTGGGTGGATGAGAGAGGAAAGTGTTGTCTGCCAACACTGGGTGGATGAGAGAGAAAAGTGTTGTCTGCCAACACTGGGTGGATGAGAGAGGAAAGTGTTGTCTGCCAACACTGGGTGGATGAGAGAGGAAAGTGTTGTCTGCCAACACTGGATGGATGAGAGAGGAAAGTGTTGTCTGCCAACACTGGGTGGATGAGAGAGGAAAGTGTTGTCTGCCAGCACTGGGTGGATGAGAGAGGAAAGTGTTGTCTGCCAGCACTGGGTGGATGAGAGTGGAAAGTGTTGTCTGCCAACACTGGGTGGATGAGAGAGGAAAGTGTTGTCTGCCAACACTGGGCGGATGAGAGAGGAAAGTGTTGTCTGCCTGCACTGGGTGGATGAGAGAGGAAAGTGTTGTCTGCCAGCACTGGGTGGATGAGAGAGGAAAGTGTTGTCTGCCAACACTGGATGGATGAGAGAGGAAAGTGTTGTCTGCCAACACTCGGTGGATGAGAGAGGAAAGTGTTGTCTGCCAACACTGGATGGATGAGAGAGGAAAGTGTTGTCTGCCAACACTGGGTGGATGAGAGAGGAAAGTGTTGTCTGCCAACACTGGGTGGATGAGAGAGGAAAGTGTTGTCTGCCAACACTGGGTGGATGAGAGAGGAAAGTGTTGTCTGCCAACTCTGGGTGGATGAGAGAGGAAAGTGTTGTCTGCCAACACTGGGTGGATGAGAGAGGAAAGTGTTGTCTGCCAACACTGGGTGGATGAGAGAGGAAAGTGTTGTCTGCCAACACTTGGTGGATGAGAGAGGAAAGTGTTGTCTGCCAACACTGTATGGATGAGAAAGGAAAGTGTTGTCTGCCAACACTGGGTGGATGAGAGAGGAAAGTGTTGTCTACCAACACTGGGTGGATGAGAGAGGAAAGTGTTGTCTGCCAACACTGGGTGGATGAGAGAGGAAAGTGTTGTCTGCCAACACTTGGTGGATGAGAGAGGAAAGTGTTGTCTGCCAACACTGGGTGGATGAGAGAGGAAAGTGTTGTCTACCAACACTGGGTGGATGAGAGAGGAAAGTGTTGTCTGCCAACACTGGGTGGATGAGAGAGGAAAGTGTTGTCTGCCAACACTGGGTGGATGAGAGAGGAAAGTGTTGTCTGCCAACACTGGGTGGATGAGAGAGGAAAGTGTTGTCTGCCAACACTTGGTGGATGAGAGAGGAAAGTGTTGTCTGCCAACACTGGGTGGATGAGAGAGGAAAGTGTTGTCTGCCAACACTGGGTGGATGAGAGAGGAAAGTGTTGTCTGCCAACACTGGGTGGATGAGAGAGGAAAGTGTTGTCTGCCAACACTGGGTGGATGAGAGAGGAAAGTGTTGTCTGCCAACACTGGGTGGATGAGAGAGGAAAGTGTTGTCTGCCAACACTTGGTGGATGAGAGAGGAAAGTGTTGTCTGCCAACACTGGGTGGATGAGAGAGGAAAGTGTTGTCTGCCAACACTGGGTGGATGAGAGAGGAAAGTGTTGTCTGCCAACACTGGGTGGATGAGAGAGGAAAGTGTTGTCTGCCAACACTTGGTGGATGAGAGAGGAAAGTGTTGTCTGCCAACACTGGGTGGATGAGAGAGGAAAGTGTTGCTGTAATATATATTGTTATTTAACTTATTATTACATCAAGAGACGGAACAGGACACGTCTTGCCTCTTCTTCGTCCGTCCGTGCTAACGTACGTTCCTCTTAGGTCGGAACATGAAAGACTTGCTCCTCCCGTCCGTTCCTGGAAGTATTCTTCAAAGACCTCCTCCGCTTCTTATCGCCTCCTGGATCAAATTAGATATAAAGCTCAACCTCTCCTTTTCCAGCGTCACGTAAACGCCTTTTAAAAATTCCCCGGTGTTATGCAGGGCTCCAGCGCCTCATCACCAGGCAGACTTTCTTCATCCTAAAGCAGATGAAGTGAGAAATGGTGACCACCCAGCAAAAATTCACCATTAATTTAAAAAAAAAATAACAGCCACTTTCACTCCGTATTTCCTGGAAACCTTGAAACTCTCAGACTGGAAACTGATGCCCCCAAAAAAGGTTTAATTTCCTCTGGAGTTGAGAAAGACCTAAGCAGTCGAAAAGTGTATGATTTATGCTGCTCTGGGGAATGTTTGAGGTATGTAGCTGGGAAGGAGAAGAATCTTTTTTTATTACTCTAGCATCTGACGGAAGACAAGGAATATATACACAAATAACCCGCAATAGGAGAGAGAAAAGTTTACGACGATGTTTCGGTCCCACTTAGAACATTTACAAAGTCACACTAATGCACGAGTGAGGGAACCAGTATATAGACAGGCGAGGGGAACAGGGACGGGACCAAGAGAGGAAGACAAAGAGTGATAGCTGTTATGCTGGTAGTGTAAGTAGCAGTGAAAGTAATAGTGATAGTAGAAAGTAAGGAGACTAGTTAAGTGGCACAAGAGAGACAGAGAAGAGAATGGAGACAATAGACTGAATATATATACTACGGTAATTGCCAGAAACCATAGAAGAAAATATGAGAAACAAATGATACTGAAGAGGGTGAAAGAAGAGAAAAAATAGATGCAAAGGATAAAGAGAAATAGATTGGGTGAAAGCAAAATGGAGAACTAAGACTGAAAATGGAATAAGCAGCTGCAGAAGGAAGAGGAAAATGTCAAGTATCGTTGAGATGCTGCAGGAACTTCCTTCTTGTTACACTTTCTGTTCTTAACTTGTACTCTAACATTAAATTCAACATTAATTTTTGTTCTGTAAAGCTTATCAACCAAAGAAAGATTATTAAAGTTACTTGCCAACAAGGAACCTCCAGAGAAGACCTCATTATTCCCAGTAATAATAAAGTGAACCCACATCGAGTATACACACGGGGAAATGTATACTACTCATTGTATACTCTTGAAGTAATTAAAACCAACCCATTAATGATGGAAATGAAGACACATATAACAGGAAAACATTTAATCACGAGGTATCACATTAACTCAGCCTAACTCTAGACTCTGGCTATCTTCAAGAGCGAGCTGGACGGATCCTTAAAGTCAGTACCTGAGCAGCCAGGCTGTGGTTCGTACGTCGGTTTACGTGCGGTATGTAGTAACAGCCTGGTTGACTAGGCTCTGATCCACCACAAGGCTTAGTCATGGGTCGAGCCGCGGGGTGGACGACGTCCCTCCAGAAAGGAGGGACATCGCCCAGTGTTGTAAGACAACAGACTTTCCTCTCTCATCCACCACTGCTGTCCCCTGCTGTCACCTGCTGTCCCCTGCTGTCCCCTGCTGTCCCCTGCTGTCCCTTGCTACCCCTGCTGACCTTTGCTGACATGGCAGACCTGGAGAGTGTACAAAGAATTTTCACGGTACACATAAGTCCGATAAGGCACCTAAATTACTGGTAACGATTGAAGGTTCTTGATCTGTATTCCCTGGAATGCAGGCGAGAGGGATACATGATAATATACACTTGGAAGGTGCTGGAGAAATTGGTACCAAACCTGCTCACGAAAATCACTCATTATGAAAGCAAAAGACTCGGCAGGAGATGCAACATTCCCCCGATGAAAAGCAGGGGCGCCACGAGTACAGTGAGAGACAACACAGTAAGTGTCCGGGGCCCAAGACTGTTCATCTGCCTAAAGTCAGTACCTGATCAACATAGCTGTGGTTCGTACGTCAGTTTGCGTGCGGCCAGCAGTTACTGCCTGGTTGATCAGACCCTCTTGCACCATGAGGCTTCGTCTCAGACCGAGCCGAGGGGGCGTTGACCCCTGAAACCCTCTCCAGGCAAACTCCAAGTACCCCAGCTGTCCCCTGCTACCCCTGGTACCCCAGCTGTCCCCTGCTACCCCTGGTACCCCAGCTGTCCCCTGCTACCCCTGGTACCCCAGCTATCCCCTGCTACCCCTGGTACCCCAGCTGTCCCCTGCTACCCCTGCTACCCCTGCTAACCCAGCTGTCCCCTGCTACCCCTGCTACCCCTGCTACCCCATCTGTCCCCTGCTACCCCTGGTACCCCAGCTGTCCCCTGCTACCCCTGGTACCCCAGCTGTCCCCTGCTACCCCTGGTACCCCAGCTGCCCCCTGCTGCCCCTGGTACCCCAGCTGTCCCCTGCTGTCCCTGGTACCCCAGCTATCCCCTGCTACCCCTGGTACCCCAGCTGTCCCCTGCTACCCCTGGAACCCCAGCTGTCCCCTGCTACCCTTGGTACCCCAGCTGTCCCCTGCTGCCCCTGGTACCCCAGCTGTCCCCTGGTACCCCTGGTACCCCTGGTACCCCAGCTGTCCCCTGGTACCCGTGGTACCCCAGCTGCCCCCTGGTACCCCAGCTGTCCTCTGCTACCCTTGGTACCCCAGCTGTCCCCTGCTGCCTCTGGTACCCCAGCTGTCCCCTGGTACCCCTGGTACCCCAGCTGCCCCCTGGTACCCCAGCTGTCCTCTGCTACCCTTGGTACCCCAGCTGTCCCCTGCTACCCCTGGTACCCCAGCTGTCCCCTGGTACCCGTGGTACCCCAGCTGTCCCCTGGTACCCCTGGTACCCCAGCTGACCCCTGGTACCCCTGGTACCCCAACTGCCCCCTGGAACCCCAGCTGTACCCTGCTACCCTTGGTACCCCAGCTGTCCCCTGCTGCCCCTGGTACCCCAGCTGTCCCCTGGTACCCGTGGTACCCCAGCTGTCCCATGGTACCCCTGGTACCCCAGCTGCCCCCTGGTACCCCAGCTGTCCCCTGCTACCCCTGGTACCCCAGCTGTCCCCTGCTACCCCTGGTACCCCTGGTACCCCAGCTGCCCCCTGGTACCCCAGCTGTCCTCTGCTACCCTTGGTAACCCAGCTGTCCCCTGCTACCCCTGGTACCCCAGCTGTCCCCTGGTACCCCTGGTACCCCTGGTACCCCAGCTGTCCCCTGCTACCCCTGGTACCCCAGCTGTCCCCTGGTACCCCTGGTACCCCAGCTGTCCCCTGGTACCCCTGGTACCCCAGCTGTCCCCTGCTACCCCTGGTACCCCAGCTGTCCCCTGGTACCCCTGGTACCCCAGCTGTCCCCTGGTACCCGTGGTACCCCAGCTGTCCCCTGGTACCCCTGGTACCCCAGCTGTCCCCTGCTACCCCTGGTACCCCAGCTGTCCCCTGCTACCCCTGGTACCCCAGCTGTCCCCTGCTACCCCTGGTACCCCAGCTGTCCCCTGGTACCCCTGGTACCCCAGCTGTCCCCTGGTACCCCTGGTACCCCAGCTGTCCCCTGGTACCCCTGGTACCTCAGCTGTCCCCTGCTACCCCTGGTACCCCAGCTGTCCCCTGGTACCCCTGGTACCCCAGCTGTCCCCTGCTACCCCTGGTACCCCAGCTGTCCCCTGGTACCCCTGGTACCCCAGCTGTCCCCTGGTACCCCTGGTACCCCAGCTGTCCCCTGCTACCCCTGATACCCCAGCTATCCCCTGCTACCCATGGTACCCCAGCTGTCCCCGGCTACCCCTGGAACCCCAGCTGTCCCCTGCTACCCTTGGTACCCCAGCTGTCCCCTGCTGCCCCTGGTACCCCAGCTGTCCCCTGGTACCCCTGGTACCCCAGCTGCCCCCTGCTACCCCTGGTACCCCAGCTGTCCCCTGGTACCCCTGGTACCCCAGCTGCCCCCTGCTACCCCTGGTACCCCAGCTGTCCCCTGGTACCCCTGGTACCCCAGCTGCCCCCTGCTACCCCTGGTACCCCAGCTGTCTCCTGGTACCCCTGGTACCCCAGCTGTCCCCTGCTACCCCTGGTACCCCAGCTGTCCCCTGCTACCCCTGGTACCCCAGCTGCCCCCTGCTGCCCCTGGTACCCCAGCTGTCCCCTGCTGTCCCTGGTACCCCAGCTGTCCCCTGCTACCCCTGATACCCCAGCTATCCCCTGCTACCCATGGTACCCCAACTGTCCCCGGCTACCCCTGGAACCCCAGCTGTCCCCTGCTACCCCTGATACCCCAGCTATCCCCTGCTACCCCTGGTACCCCAGCTGCCCCCTGGTACCCCAGCTGCCCCCTGGTACCCCAGCTGCCCCCTGGTACCCCTGCTGTCCCCTGGTACCCCTGGTACCCCTGCTGTCTCCTGGTACCCCTGCTACCCCAGCTGTCTCCTGTCGTCTTATGTCAGTGTTGAAGAACAAATTAATATCGCTACAAGTCTTCAAATTTCACAACTAAATATTTCTTGTGTTTTACTAAAAAACTGGACTTATGACTTTATGACTTTCAAAAAAAAATATTTCTAAATAAATATATCATTAACATCTAAACTGAAAAAAAAAAACAAAGAAATATGATACGACAAATTAAAAAATTTAATTCTTGTTGGAATCTTGAGATTCATTAGTCTTAAGTTGAGTAGGATAACCAGGATAAACCTTGATGTTGATGCTAAACTTCAAGATATATTTAGGATAACCAGGATAAACCTTGATGCTGATGCTAAACTTCAAGATATATTTATCCGAGGAGACTGACACTGCCCCATTATTTATTAAGATATTTTCAGCGTTAAAATGAACTTTCTACAGATGGGAAGTTTATACACAAGACTTTAAATCTCTTGTTTATTATTATATAATTTAAATGTCTATGAGAAGAATTAATAAAAATAACGAAATAAATGGATTTGTTTAGCAAAGAAACCGACGCTTTTCTTCTCATAGACATTTTTTTTTAATGGTAAAAGCAAATAGTTTTCTTTGCAACACTTCCAGGAAGTGTAAGTATATAGTAACAGTGCTTATACCCTGTGTAATGAAGTGTAAACACATAGTAACAGTGCTTATACCCTGTGTAATGAAGTGTAAACACATAGTAACAGTACTTATACCCTGTGTAATGAAGTGTAAACACATAGTAACAGTACTTATACCCTGTGTAATGAAGTGTAAACACATAGTAACAGTACTTATACCCTGTGTAATGAAGTGTAAACGCATAGTAACAGTGCTTATACCCTGTGTAATGAAGTGTAAACACATAGTAACAGTACTTATACCCTTTGTAATGAAGTGTAAACGCATAGTAACAGTGCTTATACCCTGTGTAATGAAGTGTAAACACATAGTAACAGTACTTATACCCTGTGTAATGAAGTGTAAACACATAGTAACAGTACTTATACCCTGTGTAATGAAGTGTAAACACATAGTAACAGTACTTATACCCTGTGTAATGAAGTGTAAACACATAGTAACAGTACTTATACCCTGTATAAGGAAGTGTAAACACATAGTAACAGTACTTATACCCTGTGTAATGAAGTGTAAACACATAGTAACAGTACTTATACCCTGTTTAATGAAGTGTAAACACATAGTAACAGTGCTTATACCCTGTGTAATGAAGTGTAAACACATAGTAGCAGTACTTATACCCTGTGTAATGAAGTGTAAACACATAGTAACAGTACTTATACCCTGTGTAATGAAGTGTAAACACATAGTAACAGTACTTATACCCTGTGTAATGAAGTGTAAACACATAGTAACAGTACTTATACCCTGTGTAATGAAGTGTAAACACATAGTAACAGTGCTTATACCCTGTGTAATGAAGTGTAAACACATAGTAACAGTACTTATACCCTGTGTAATGAAGTGTAAACACATAGTAACAGTACTTATACCCTGTGTAATGAGGTGTAAACACATAGTAAGAGTACTTATACTCTATATAAGGAAGTGTAAACACTGTCCACAAGATGTCCACGTGTATGCACTCAGTGGCCACTTTAATAGGCACACCTGTATACCTGGTCCTTATTGCAAATATGTAATCAGCCAATCACATGGCAGCACCTCACTCACTACCCAAAATCATGCAGACACAGTGCAGAGGTTCAGTTGTTGCTCAGATTGAACATCAGAATGGGTTGAATGTGATCTAAATGACTGACTGTGGAATGTATGTTGGTGTCCGACGAGGCGGTCTGAATATCTTACAAACTGCGGATCTCCTGGGATATTCACAGAGTTTACAGAGTTTCACATAACTTCCAGTGAGTGGTAGATCTTGGGTCTTGTTAGTGAGAACGGCCAAGGAACAATGGCCAGACTGGTTCAAGCTGATAGGAAAGTGACAGCATCCCAGATAACAACGCTGTGCAGCAGTGCTATGAAGAGAGTTTTTGAATTTACACGCGTCGAATCTTGAAGTGGATGGGTTACAGCAGAAGAAGACCACACTGGGTTCCACTCCAGTCAACTATGAACAGGTTACTGAGGCTTCAGTGGGCACAGGCTCACTGAGGCTTCAGTGGGCACAGGCTCACTGAGGCTTCAGTGGGCACAGGCTCACTGAGGCTTCAGTGGGCACAGGCTCACTGAGGCTTCAGTGGCACAGGCTCACCAAAACTATATAACTAAAGTTTGGAAAAACGTCGCCGGGTCGATGAACCGCCAATTCTGCTGCGAAATGCAAGTAGTAGACTCAGAATTTTGTGTAAATCTTCGAGATGTGGTGGAACGATAGATTCACAGGTGACAAATCTGCAGCAATAGCATGATGCTATCATGCCAACATAAGAACATATGACCATAAGAATGGAGGAACACTGCAGCAGGCCTACTGGCCCACACAACATAATTCGTTATCAAAACCACCAATTTTAAGAACGTAAGTCTAGATCAACACCTTGTTGAACAAAAGCAGCGAAGAATTCAGGCTGTTTTGAGGGTAATGGAAAGGGCCCTACCCAGTAATAGAAGGATGTACCTAATAAAGTGGCCACTGGTTGTATATTCAAATGATAATATATGTCTGGCCTTCAAATAATACTCTCACCTCACATCCGAGAAATAATTAGAAAAATGTTTTTTTATACATTTCAGAGCTGACTTTCTATGTAATGATGAAGTGATGCGAGGCACTTCAACTGTGAAGCCGCCGCTACGAACTGCAGTGAAGACTACCACGAGAGGCTGACACCTGCACGAGGACACTCCACCCTGCAGTGTTGGTGTTGCCAGATATTTGTGAGAAAGTAACACGTGTACGTGTGTGTGTGTGTGTGTGTGTGTGTACTCACCTATATGTGGTTGCAGGGGTCGAATCATAGCTCCTGGCCCCGCTTCTTCACTGGTCGATACTAATTCACTCTCTCTCTCTGCTCCATGATATTTGTCATATCTCTTCTTAAAGCCATTTATGGAACTTGCTTCCACTACTTCACTCTCCAGATTATTCCAGTTCCTGACAACTCTAAGACTAAAGAAATACTTCCTAACATCCCTATGACTCATCTGGGTTTTCAGCTTCCAATTGTGTCCCCTTATTTCTGTAACCCATCTCTGAAACATTCGATCCTTGTCCACCTTGTCAATGCCTCTTAGTATTTTATATGTTGTTATGATGTCCCCTCTACCCCTCCTATCCTCTAGTGTCATCAGGCTGAGTTCCCTTTACCTCCCCTCAAAAGACATACCCCTCAGTTCCGGGACTAATCGCGTTACAAATTTTTGCACTTTCTCCAATTTCGTGACGTGTTTGACTAAGTGAGGGTTTCATACTGGCGCTGCATATTCCAGTATAGGCCTTACGTACACTGTGTACAATGTCGTGAATGACTCCTTACTCAGATGTCTAAACGCCAATCTCAGGTTTGCCAATCTCCCATATGCTGCAGCAATTATTTGATTGATGTGTGCCTCAGGGGACATGTTCGTTACAATGCTTACCCCAAGTTCATTTTCTTTAATTGACGTTTGCAGCTGTTGGTTTCCTACCCTGTACTCCGTCTGCGGTCTTCTGTGTCCTTCCCCAATCTTCATGACCTTACACTTACTGGGGTTAAACTCAATGAGCCATTTGTCGGACCATACTTGTAGTTTGTCCAGATCCCCTTGTAATCTTAACTGATCCTCTCCCACTTGTATTCTCCTCATCAGTTTCACATCATCAGCGAAGAGTGACACTTCTGAATCTATTCCTTCCACCATGTCATTCACGTATACAAGAAACGGCACCGGGCCTAGGACTGATCCTTGTGGAACCCCACTCGACACATTCCCCCACTCCGACACTTCAGCACGTACCAACACTCGTTGTTTCCTTCCTGTCAGGTATTACCTGATCCATTGCAGTACTTTCCCCGTTATTCCTGCCTGCCAAAAGCCTTCTTGCAGTCTAAAAAGATGCAATCTACCCATCCCTCTCTCTCCTGTCTTACTTCTGTTACCTTATCGTAGAACTCAAGTAGATTTGTGACACAGAATTTCCCATCTCTGAAGCCATGCTGACTGTCATGTATGAGCCCAATCTTTTCAATGTGTTCCACTACTTTCTCCTGATAATATTTTCCATGACTTTACATACTATACAAGTCAGTGACACTGGTCTGTATTTTAATGCTGCCTGTCTGTCCCCTTTCTTAAAAAATTAGAACTACATGTGCTGTCTTCCACGCCTCAGGCAACTTCTCTGTTTCGATAGATTTACTGAAGATTGCTGCTAATGACACACACAGTTCCTCTGCTCCCTCTCTCAGTATCCATGGAGATATGTTATCTGGACCCACCGCCTTTGAGGTATCGATTTCTTCTAGCAGTTTCTTCACCTCTACCTTGATTATGTGTATTGTGTCCAGCGCCTGCTGGTGCACCCTACCTCCACAGTTTGCTGGAAGCATTCCTGACTCTATTGTGAATACTTCTCTAAATCTTTTGTTTAGTTCATCACATACTTCTTGGTCACTCTTCGTGAGCTCCCTTCCTTCTTTCCTCAGCCTGATTACCTGGTCCTTGACTATTGTTTTTCTCCTAATGTGACTGTATAACAACTTTGGTTCAGATTTGGCTTTTGATGCCAATTCATATTCGTTTCTGGTTCTTCTGCTCATCTCCTTGTTTTCTTGAGTCCTTTGCCTTCTATACCTTTTCCATGCTCTCGCACACTTGGCTTTGGCCTCTTTACACCTCCAATTAAACCATGGGCTCACTCTGGTCTTACCATTTTTTCTGTTGCCCTTTGGTATGAACCTTTCCTCTGCCTCCCTGCACTTAGTGGTCACTATTTCCATCATTTCATTTACTGTCTTTCCATCTAGTTCTCTTTCCCACTGCACTTCATGCAGGAAACTTCTCATTCCTATGTAGTCCCCTTTTTCGAAGTTCGGTTTCTCTCTTTGTTCTCGTGCTGCTGCATTCTCCACTGTTAACTCTGCAAGGTATTCAAAACTCAGGACATCATGATCACTAGCGCCAAGGGGTCTTTCATGGGTGATATCACTTATGTCTGAACTATTCAAGGTGAATATGAGATCCAGCCTTGCTGCAACATCCTCTCCTCTCTCTCTGGTTGTATCCCTAACATGTTGATGCATGAAGTTCTCCAATACAGTCTCCAGCATCTTAACCCTCCATGTTTCTGGTCCCCCATGTGGCTCTAGGTTTTCCAAGTCAATCTCTTTATGATTGAAATCCCCCATTATAATCAATTTTGTCCTACCCATATGAGCCCTCCTGGCCACTTTAGCTAGTGTATCCACTATTGCGCACATCATACTCTTCTCTTGTTCTCCTGCTGTTAAGTGGTGGGTTATACATCACTGCTATCATCACCTTTGGACCCCCAGTCTGAAGTGTTCCTACAATGAAGTCGTCTGTTTCCCTTCTTTCCATTCCTTCCATCTCCTCAAAACTTCACTGGTTTTTTATGTGCAATGCTACTCCTCCCCCTCCTCTGTTCTCTCTGTCTTTCCTCATACTCTGATATCCAGGTGGAAAAATTGCATCTGTTATCATCCCTGTAAGTTTTGTCTCTGTTAATGCTGTGATGCCAGGTGATGCGTCAATGATGCGTTCTTGCCACTCTTCACTCTTACTTGTTATTCCATCTGCATTGATGTACCATACCTTTAGCTTCCTTTCCATTACTGTATTTTGGGAGATGGAAGAGGAAGGTGCAGGCTTGGAGGGTGGGAGGCAGGGCACAATATTATGGGAGGCTGTTGTGATTGTGGAATTAGTGCTTAGGGTGGTGATGGCTATGGAGTGAGATTTGTTTCTGTTTACTGTGTTTTGTTGATATGTGGTGACAGGGGTTGAGAGGTTTATGTAAGCATTTGTGTTTGATGTTCCCCCAAAGGCTGAGTTTTCCTGTCTGTCATTGCCTGTCCTGTCTCTCTTTCCTTCCACTGGTTTTGTCTTGCTCTCACTTTCAGTTGTTCCCTTTCCTTTCGTGCTCTGTCTCGATTGAGGAAAACTTTTTGATAATCTGGAGAGTCCTTTAACAGTGGTTTCTGTTGTAGTATCCTGTTTCATACTATATCTGTCTTGAATGTCAATCTGATTGGTCGATTTTTTCCCTCGAATAACCCCCAAGTCTGTGAAAATTTTCTACCTGAGACATGTCCCTCTTTCCTGTTATTGCAATGATGTTCTTAATCTCTGTTTTTTCCCAATGCTTTCTTTCATCATAGGTCTACCCTTCAGCCTCCTGAAGCCCATGAATAATTATTGACCTCTCCCTCTCCTCTTCCCATTTCTTTTCCCTCTGTATCTCTGGATCTGATTTAAGCATCTCCTTTGCTGTTTCCCTAATCATCTCCCAGACACCATGATGGCCTGATATTACTGCTGCAAAAGACTGCTTAGCTCCTTCCCCTCCTTCAGTCGCCTCACTGCCTGCTGATGTTCCCATTTCAGTAATCTTGCTCCTTTTGGACCTCATCTTTAGATCCTGCTTCAGCACATCCATTTCTTCCTCCAATCTCTGTATCTTTGCCTCAGCTACTACAGCTCATGATTCCCACTTCTTGCTCTCTGCAGATATTTGCTCTAACAAGTTATTGAAAGCTCGTTTAACCTTTTCTCCCATATGACACGATTCTTCCTTCCATTCTTCCTTTTCCAACCAGCCATCATCGGTTCCTTTGCCTTTACATCCTCCCTTTTGAGATCATATTTTGTTTTTATCCTGTTGGGATGTTCTAGCTGCTTCAGCTTATTGTAAAAATGTGTGTGTGTGGTGGGGGGATTTATGAGCTAATGTGTTAGGTTAGGTTTTTGTATGTGTGTGTGTGTGTGTGTGTGTGTGTGTGTGTGTGTGTGTGTGTGTGTGTGTGTGTGTGTGTGTGTGTGTGTGTAGTCACCTATTTGTACTCGCCTATTTGTGGTTGCAGGGGTCGATACATAGCTCCTGGCCATGCCTCTTCATTGATCACTACTAGGTCCTCTCTCGCCCTGCTCCATGAGCTTTATCATACCTCATCTTAAAACTATGCATGGTGTTGCCTCCACTACATCGCTTGCCAGACTATCCCACTTCCTGACAACTCTATGACTAAATAAATACTTCCTACAACTATTTGACTCTCTCCTATCCTCCAGTGTCGTCAAATCAATTTCCCTCGTAGGACATGCCTCTTAACTCCGGGACTAGTCTCGTTGCAAACCTCTGCACTTTCTCTAATTTCCTGAGGTGCTTGGCCAGGTCTAGGTTCCAAACTGGTGCTGCATACTCCAATGTGGGCCTGATGTAAACGGTCCACAGAATCTTGAACGACTCCTTACTGAGATGTCGGAATGCTGTTTATAGCTTCGCTAGTCACCCATATGCTGCAGCAGTTATTTGGTTGATATTTGCATCATATGTGCTCGGTATTTTACACACTCCAATATCCTTTTCCTTGAGTGAGGATTGTAGTCTTTGGCCCCTAGACTGTGCTCTGTCTGTAGTCTTCTTTGCCCTTCCCCGATCTCCATGACTTTGCACTTGGTGGGGTTGAATTCCAGGAGCCAGTTGCTGGACCAGGCCTGCAGTCTATCCAGATCCCTCTGTAGTCCTACCTTATCCTCCTCAGACTGAATTCTCCTCATTAACTTCACATCATCTGCAAACAAGGTCACTTCTGAGTCTATTCCTTCCGTCATGTCATTCACATATACCAGGAACAGCACCGGTTCTAGGACTGACCCCTCTGGAACCCCGCTTATTACAGGCGCCCACTCTGACGCTTCATTACATACCGTGACTCGCTGCTGCTTTCTTGTCAGGTATTCTCTGATCCATTGTATCGCCTTCCCTGTTATCCCTGCTTGGTCCTCCAGCTTTTGCACCAATCTCTTGTGTGGAACTGTGTCAAACGCCTTCTTACAGTCCAAGAAAATGCAATCTACCCCACCCATCTCCCTCTTGTTTTACTGCTGTCACCCTGTCATAGAACTCCAGTAGGTTTGTGACAGAATTTTCCGTCTCTGAATCCGTGCTGGTTGTTGTTTAAAGACTCATTCCTTTCTAGGTGCTCCACCAATCTTCCCCTGTTAATCTCCTCCATGACTTTGCATACAATACATGTCAGTGACACTAGTCTGTAGTTTAATGCTGAGTGTCTGCATCTTTTTTTTTTAAATTGGGACTACATTTTGTCTTCCATACCTCAGGTAGTCGCCCTGTTTCAATAGAAGTATTGAAGATTGTTGTTAGTGGTACACATAGCGTCTCTGCTTCCTCTCTCGGGTCCCAAGGAGAGATGTTATCCGTGTGTGTGTGTGTGTGTGTGTGTGTGTGTGTGTGTGTGTGTGTGTGTGTGTGTGTGTGTGTACTCACCTAGTTGAAGTTGCGGGGGTCGAGCTCAAACTCCTGGCCCCGCCTCTTCACTGGTTGCAACTAGGTCATTCTCCCTGTGTGTGTGTGTGTGTGTGTGTGTGTGTGTGTGTGTGTGTGTGTGTGTGTGTGTGTGTGTGTGTGTGTGTGTGTGTGTGCGCGCGCGTGTGTGTGTGTGTGTGTGTGTGTGTTTGTTTGTGTGTGTGTGTATGTGTGTGTGTGTATGTTTGTGTCTCTGTGTGTGTATGTGTGTTTGCGTGCTTGTGTGTGTACTCACCTATTTGTACTCATCCATTTGTGGTTACTAGTGGGAGATTTATCTGTAAAAAACCTTGCATTTGTGGTCACAGTGGTGGCCCATGCTAACTTCCCTATAGTGAATAATATACAAAGTTGGATGAATCTTACTGTAGCCAGCTGGCCCAGTGGCTTGCGCACTGACCTGGAGTTTCACGACTCACTCGCCATGGGCTCAAATGCCACCCGTTCCCTGGTTCGTTTGAAATCGTGTTATTACAGTTTCGTGAGTCAAGGGCACCTGATGACCTGGAATGAGTACCAACAGGTAACATTACTTTCAGAATAGTCAGCTTTAACTATCCTGACTACTACTACTACTGAACCTAAACTGACTTAAGCCACTTTCACTTTAGCTACTTATGCCATTTCTATTACCTGTTTGTATCTTAGAAATGAATAAGGTCCCAGGACCGAAATGTTTTCATTAATAAATATCGTTACGTGTTTCACACATATATCATTGTCTCAATGAGCCAGAAATAGGCACCTAGATTTTACACTGTATCTGACGCAGCAAGAAGGGCTGGACACTTTACACAGGGTTACTTGTCTCTTCTACTGAAATCACATCCATAGTAACTGCCCCGCCCAGACCTTACTGCTTCTAGACACCACCTTCTAGACGCCCCCTTCTAGGCACCCCCTTTTAGACACCACCTTCTAGATACCACTTTCTAGACGCCCCCTTCTAGACACCCCCTTCTAGACGCCACCTTCTAGATACCACCTTCTAGATACCCCGTTCTGAACACCACCTTCTAGACACCCTCTTCTAGACACCCCCTTCTGAACGCCACCTTCTAGACACCACCTTCTAGACACCCTCTTCTAGACACCCCCTTCTGAACGCCACCTTCTAGACACCCCTTTCTCTCCCACCTCAGTGAGTGTGATATTGAACTCCTTTTACAGCCTTAAAGAGTTCGGTAAAAGGACGCAAGTACACCTAATGCGACATTTTATTATGGCAACGTTTTGCTCTCCAGGAGCTTCATCAAGCCTTCGTAACAGCTTGACAAAGCTCCTGGAGAGCGAAACGTTGCCACAGTAATATGTCGCATTAGTTGCACTTGTGTCCTTTTAGCTAACATATTATCGGTAATTCTACTGACATTATTAGTAAGTAAGTTGGTAGTAGGTTGGTAGACAGCAACCACCCAGGGAAGTACTACCGTCCTGCCAGATGACTGTGAAACAAAAACCTGTAACTGTTTTGCATGATGGTAGGATTGCTGGTTTCTTTTTCTGTCTCATAAACACGCTAAGATAACAGGGATATCTTGCTACTCCTACTTACACTTTGGTCACACTTCACAGACACGCACATGCATATATATATATACATACATCTAGGTTTTTCTCCTTTTTCTAAATAGCTCTTGTTCTTTTTTTATTTCTTCTATTGTCCATGGGGAAGTGGAAAAGAATCTTTCCTCCGTAAGCCATGCGTGTCGTATGAGGCGACTAAAATGCCGGGAGCAATGGGCTAGTAACCCCTTCTCCTGTATACAATTACTAAAAAAAGAGAAGAAGAAAAACTTTATAAAACTGGGTTGCTTAAATGTGCGTGGATGTAGTGCGGATGACAAGAAACAGATGATTGCTGATGTTATGAATGAAAAGAAGTTGGATGTCCTGGCCCTAAGCGAAACAAAGCTGAAGGGGGTAGGAGAGTTTCAGTGGGGGGAAATAAATGGGATTAAATCTGGAGTATCTGAGAGAGTTAGAGCAAAGGAAGGGGTAGCAGTAATGTTAAATGATCAGTTATGGAAGGAGAAAAGAGAATATGAATGTGTAAATTCAAGAATTATGTGGATTAAAGTAAAGGTTGGATGCGAGAAGTGGGTCATAATAAGCGTGTATGCACCTGGAGAAGAGAGGAATGCAGAGGAGAGAGAGAGATTTTGGGAGATGTTAAGTGAATGTATAGGAGCATTTGAACCAAGTGAGAGAGTAATTGTGGTAGGGGACTTGAATGCTAAAGTAGGAGAAACTTTTAGAGAGGGTGTGGTAGGTAAGTTTGGGGTGCCAGGTGTAAATGATAATGGGAGCCCTTTGATTGAACTTTGTATAGAAAGGGGTTTAGTTATAGGTAATACATATTTTAAGAAAAAGAGGATAAATAAGTATACACGATATGATGTAGGGCGAAATGACAGTAGTTTGTTGGATTATGTATTGGTAGATAAAAGACTGTTGAGTAGACTTCAGGATGTACATGTTTATAGAGGGGCCACAGATATATCAGATCACTTTCTAGTTGTAGCTACACTGAGAGTAAAAGGTAGATGGGATACAAGGAGAATAGAAGCATCAGGGAAGAGAGAGGTGAAGGTTTATAAACTAAAAGAGGAGGCAGTTAGGGTAAGATATAAACAGCTATTGGAGGATAGATGGGCTAATGAGAGCATAGGCAATGGGGTCGAAGAGGTATGGGGTAGGTTTAAAAATGTAGTGTTAGAGTGCTCAGCAGAAGTTTGTGGTTACAGGAAAGTGGGTGCAGGAGGGAAGAGGAGCGATTGGTGGAATGATGATGTAAAGAGAGTAGTAAGGGAGAAAAAGTTAGCATATGAGAAGTTTTTACAAAGTAGAAGTGATGCAAGGAGGGAAGAGTATATGGAGAAAAAGAGAGAAGTTAAGAGAGTGGTGAAGCAATGTAAAAAGAGAGCAAATGAGAGAGTGGGTGAGATGTTATCAACAAATTTTGTTGAAAATAAGAAAAAGTTTTGGAGTGAGATTAACAAGTTAAGAAAGCCTAGAGAACAAATGGATTTGTCAGTTAAAAATAGGAGAGGAGAGTTATTAAATGGAGAGTTAGAGGTATTGGGAAGATGGAAGGAAGATTTTGAGGAATTGTTAAATGTTGATGAAGATAGGGAAGCTGTGATTTCGTGTATAGGGCAAGGAGGAATAACATCTTGTAGGAGTGAGGAAGAGCCAGTTGTGAGTGTGGGGGAAGTTCGTGAGGCAGTAGGTAAAATGAAAGGGGGTAAGGCAGCCGGGATTGATGGGATAAAGATAGAAATGTTAAAAGCAGGTGGGGATATAGTTTTGGAGTGGTTGGTGCAATTATTTAATAAATGTATGGAAGAGGGTAAGGTACCTAGGGATTGGCAGAGAGCATGCATAGTTCCTTTGTATAAAGGCAAAGGGGATAAAAGAGAGTGCAAAAATTATAGGGGGATAAGTCTGTTGAGTGTACCTGGTAAAGTGTATGGTAGAGTTATAATTGAAAGAATTAAGAGTAAGACGGAGAATAGGATAGCAGATGAACAAGGAGGCTTTAGGAAAGGTAGGGGGTGTGTGGACCAGGTGTTTACAGTGAAACATATAAGTGAACAGTATTTGGATAAGGCTAAAGAGGTGTTTGTGGCATTTATGGATTTGGAAAAGGCGTATGACAGGGTGGATAGGGGGGCAATGTGGCAGATGTTGCAAGTGTATGGTGTAGGAGGTAGGTTACTGAAAGCAGTGAAGAGTTTTTACGAGGATAGTGAGGCTCAAGTTAGAGTATGTAGGAAAGAGGGAAATTTTTTCCCAGTAAAAGTAGGCCTTAGACAAGGATGTGTGATGTCACCGTGGTTGTTTAATATATTTATAGATGGGGTTGTAAGAGAAGTAAATGCGAGGGTCTTGGCAAGAGGCGTGGAGTTAAAAGATAAAGAATCACACACAAAGTGGGAGTTGTCACAGCTGCTCTTTGCTGATGACACTGTGCTCTTGGGAGATTCTGAAGAGAAGTTGCAGAGATTGGTGGATGAATTTGGTAGGGTGTGCAAAAGAAGGAAATTAAAGGTGAATACAGGAAAGAGTAAGGTTATGAGGATAACAAAAAGATTAGGTGATGAAAGATTGAATATCAGATTGGAGGGAGAGAGTATGGAGGAGGTGAACGTATTCAGATATTTGGGAGTGGACGTGTCAGCGGATGGGTCTATGAAAGATGAGGTGAATCATAGAATTGATGAGGGAAAAAGAGTGAGTGGTGCACTTAGGAGTCTGTGGAGACAAACAACTTTGTCCTTGGAGGCAAAGAGGGGAATGTATGAGAGTATAGTTTTACCAACGCTCTTATATGGGTGTGAAGCGTGGGTGATGAATGTTGCAGCGAGGAGAAGGCTGGAGGCAGTGGAGATGTCATGTCTGAGGGCAATGTGTGGTGTGAATATAATGCAGAGAATTCGTAGTTTGGAAGTTAGGAGGAGGTGCGGGATTACCAAAACTGTTGTCCAGAGGGCTGAGGAAGGGTTGTTGAGGTGGTTCGGACATGTAGAGAGAATGGAGCGAAACAGAATGACTTCAAGAGTGTATCAGTCTGTAGTGGAAGGAAGGCGGGGTAGGGGTCGGCCTAGGAAGGGTTGGAGGGAGGGGGTAAAGGAGGTTTTGTGTGCGAGGGGCTTGGACTTCCAGCAGGCATGCGTGAGCGTGTTTGATAGGAGTGAATGGAGACAAATGGTTTTTAATACTTGACGTGCTGTTGGAGTGTGAGCAAAGTAACATTTATGAAGGGATTCAGGGAAACCGGCAGGCCGGACTTGAGTCCTGGAGATGGGAAGTACAGTGCCTGCACTCTGAAGGAGGGGTGTTAATGTTGCAGTTTAAAAACTGTAGTGTAAAGCACCCTTCTGGCAAGACAGTGATGGAGTGAATGATGGTGAAAGTTTTTCTTTTTCGGGCCACCCTGCCTTGGTGGGAATCGGCCGGTGTGATAATATAAAATAATATAATAAGTTTATATAGGTACAGGTGCTCATAAATACAGTTACACATATTATCAAACATAGTAACTTGTGTGTAAATTACCTTGAACATTCCAGAAAAGTCAGAGAAAGTGACTTATTTCCATTAGGGTAATTGTAATATCTTTCTATTTAAGCCCTGACAGGCGTACTGTCAGTCTGATATTATCCTGAGCACGACTGTCACCGCCAATGTACAGCAGAAATGTAACTTTCTTTTTCATACAGTAGACTGAGCAACGGTACTGTCGGAAATTCTGTGCCACAGAGACAGAAGCCCTCAGTTTAGAGCTTAAGTTTACCAACAGCCTCCAGAAGAAACACCATCTGTTTGACAACGTATCCTGGAATCATTCTTAATTTACATAAAGTATACGTCCAGGGCACAGTTACATCCGCCGTCTCGGAACAATCCAGACCCGTTATCACAGTTAAGAACATCCTAAACCTTAGAGGACTCTCCAGTAATGGCGATATCATCGTCACCACCGCTAACATGAGAGAATTTTTAACACTATCGACTATAATAACATGTTACTGCACCTCCTTGGTGACCCCAACAGTTACCAGCTCAGGACAATGTCTCTGAGACAGTGTTATAGTTTTCCTATATTGTGCGCGCCGTCCAACGAAATTCTGAACACGACTAGAACCTTTAATACCTCTTTCTAGGAGAACCTGCATTGCTCTACGGCCAACCCATCAACAGGCTCTATCGTTACAGGAACAGACAGTGACTACACAAGTTGGCTAGTCACCTTGCTAATAGTTTTTCCTCGGTGCCATCAATCCGGCACATCTGAAATATACTGAGGATCTTCATTCCCGTATTTCACATATAAACATCATGAAGAAATATATGGCTTCCTTTGACGTTACCACTTTGTCCTCCAAATCCTACACCAACACCACCACAGATACAGGCGGAAAATCACCAATGATGCTAATCATCTGGTTCCTCACCGTGACTTCATAGAGTTGACTGATCTCTGACTATGTCAGCTTCAATGTCTTCAGATGGGATGACAGATTCTTCAAACAAAGTTGTGGCAGCTCCACCAGTGATGTGTTAATCAAGGCGAATATGAAGAACCTTCACACGTTAGGATTTCACTCCTTCGTCCCCAACAATGTTACTTGGGTATTTGTAAACTGAATCATTATTTACCATGGGAACCTAGGATAGATCAAGGTAGATTAACTCGATTAAACCCACTATAACATTCACTCTGGTGCTTGAGAGTGACGGCAGAGTTCCCTTCCTTGATGTCCTCCTTTGCATAACACTGAGTAGTAATCCTATTTCCTTAGAAGTATGCAAGAATGATCTGATACAGTTTGATTCTTACTATGACACACGTGGCAAGAGAGAAGTAACTCTCTGTTCTGTAAGAGCCCCGGGCACTTGCCTGGAGTTTACCTGGAGAGAGTTCCGGGGGTCAACGCCCCCGCGGCCCGGTCTGTGACCAGGCCTCCTGGTGGATCAGAGCCTGATCAACCAGGCTGTTGCTGCTGGCTGCACGCAAACCAACGTACGAGCCACAGCCCGGCTGGTCAGGAACCGACTTTAGGTGCTTGTCCAGTGCCAGCTTGAAGACTGCCAGGGGTCTGTTGGTAATCCCCCTTATGTATTCTGCATATATCAAGCAGAGTTCTTACATCACAACAGTTATAACACATCTATGCTTTCCCTACTTTTTCTTCAAGGATTGCAGACGCAGGTCCGAGTCCGTCGTACACGCCGCTTCTACGTAAAAGGTCTCTATGAATTATTTAGTACTTCCATGTAGTGACAGTCCTGAGTCTCGGCAAGAGAAGTCTCATCGCGGTTACTACAGCAACACTGTCCATCAAGTTAACGACCCACTAGTTCCCGTCCAGTATCTACTGCTGCTGTAGACACTCCCAAGTGGACACTCCCAAGTGGACACTCCCAAGTGGACACTCCCAAGTGGACACTACCAAGTGGACACTCCCAAGTGGACACTCCCAAGTGGACACTCCCAAGTGGACACTCCCAAGTGGACACTCCCAAGTGGACACTCCCGAGTGGACACTCCCAAGTGGACACTCCCAAGTGGACACTCCTAAAATAGGTAAATAAGAGCGACTGCATCGAACATGTCCCTCACATAGACAGAGCACAATAAAACAAAAAGAATGAAGATCAGGCGCCCAGAGCACTAGATAATCTGGAATAAGGACCAACTGGTTATTAGCGAACCTGATAAGAACCGATCCAGTTAACATAAGAACATAAGAAGAACATAAGAAAGGAGGAACACTGCAGCAGGCCTGTTGGCCATCCCACTAACAAAACATTTTCCCAACGCAATTTTCAATGCTACCCAAGAATAAGAACATAAAACCCAAGAATAAGAACATAAAACCCAAGAATAAGAACATAAAACGCAAGAATAAGAACACAGTTGCCTGGGATCTCAACGGTTCCAGTTTCCATCACTACTGAACAAAAAGCGCATCATCTCCAATACTTTGTCTTACACTATTCTAAACATCGTTTCGCCCCGCACACATTATCCATCATCTGACATGTCATTCTCTCAGCTTTACCTGCCCTGCCTGATACTACACCAGACATGTCCTCAGTCACTTGCTCCTACACACTGACACACTGTTGTAATATACAACTGAACAAGGTCCAAGAGCCGAATTTTTTCTTAATAAATACCATAAAAATTTTCTTCATGCGTTATTTGATTAATAGCTTTACTGTAACTCTTCCCTTAACTCAAGGACCAGAATAACTGAATATCAGGGTAACAGTTGGTGACCCTGATATAAATAAGTCACTGAAAGGCTGTTAGTTAAACTTTGGAATGGCTACGGCTCAGTGTTACAACACTGAGACGTCTGCAACAGCCACGACCACAGTCTGCGTCACCGTTCCTTCTCCTGATTATTGATGAGTTCCTTTACTCGCCTGAAAAAAGCTTGAGCTTAGTGCTGATGCTACTCACTTGAGGACTGGTCTCTCATTCACGGAATACAGCGATGTTAATAATTTATGTTCCCGAAGGCAGTTGTTACAGCTCAGAATAAAATATGTTATCACGAACACAGGTGCTGAGAGATATTGTGTGGTACCTGGCCACAAGCATCTAATACCAGCATGGCAGAGGTTAATAATACCAGCATGGCAGAGGTTAATAATACCAGCATGGCAGAGGTTAATAATACCAGCATGGCAGAGGTTAATAATACCAGCATGGCAGAGGTTAATAATACCAGCATGGCAGAGGTTAAAAATACCAGCATGGCAAAGGTTAATAATACCAGCATGGCAGAGGTTAATAATAAAAGCATGGCAGAGGTTAATAATACCAGCATGGCACAGGTTAATAATACCAGCATGGCAGAGGTTAATAATACCAGCATGGCAGAGGTTAATAAAACCATCATGGCAAAGGTTAATAATACCAGCATGGCAGAGGTTAATAATACCAGCATGGCAGAGGTTAAAAATACCAGCATGGCACAGGTTAATAATACCAGCATGGCAGAGGTTAATAATAAAAGCATGGCAGAAGTTAATAATACCAGCATGGCACAGGTTAATAATACCAGCATGGCAGAGGTTAATAATACCAGCATGGCAGAGGTTAATAATACCAGCATGGCAGAGGTTAATAATACCAGCATGGCAGAGGTTAATAATACCAGCATGGCAGAGGTTAATAATACCAGCATGGCAGAGGTTAATAATACCAGCAGGGCAGAGGTTAATAATACCAGCATGGCAGAGGTTAATAATACCAGCATGGCAGAGGTTAATAATACCAGCATGGCAGAGGTTAATAATACCAGCATGGCACAGGTTAATAATACCAGCATGGCACAGGTTAATAATACCAGCATGGCAGAGGTTAATAATACCAGCATGGCAGAGGTTAATAATACCAGCATGGCAGAGGTTAATAATAACAGTATAGCAAAGGTTAATAATACCAGTATGGCAGAGGTTAATAATACCAGCATGGCAGAGGTTAAAAATACCAGCATGGTAGAGGTTAATAATAACAGTATGGCATAGGTTAATAATAACAGTATGGCAGAGATTAATAATACAAGTATGGCAGAGGTTAATAATACCAGCATGGCAGAGGTTAATAATACCAGCATGGCAGAAGTTAATAATAACAGTATGGCAGAGGTTAATAATACCAGCATAACAGAGGTTAATAATACCAGTATGGCAGAGGTTAATAATACCAAATGTCAGCGGTTAATAATACCAGTATGGCAGCGGTTAATAATACCAGCACGGCAGAGGTTAATAATACCAGTATGGCAGAGGTTAATAATACCAAATTGCAACGGTTAATATTACCAGCATGGCAGAGGTTAATAATACCAGTATGGCAGAGGTTAATAATACCAGCATGGCAGAGGTTAATAATACCAGCATGGCAGAGGTTAATAATACCAGTATGGCAGAGGTTAATAATACCAGCATGGCAGAGGTTAATAATACCAGCATGGCAGAGGTTAATAATAACAGTATGGCAGAGGTTAATAATACCAGCATGGCAGAGGTTAATAATACCAGTATGGCAGCGGTTAATAATACCAGCATGGCAGAGGCTAATAATACCAGTATGGCAGAGGTTAGTAATACCAGTAAGGCAGAGGTTAGTAATACCAGCATGGCAGCGGTTACTAATACCAGCATGGCAGAGGCTAATAATACCAGTATTGCAGAGGTTAGTAATACCAGCACTGCAGAGGTTAATAATACCAGCATGGCAGAGGTTAATAATACCAGCATGGCAGAGGTTAATAACACCAGCATGGCAGAGGTTAATAATACCAGCATGGCAGAGGTTAATAATACTAGCATGGCAGCGGTTAATAATACCAGCATGGCAGCGGTTATTAATACCAGTATGGCAGCGGTTAATAATACCAGCATGGCAGATGTTAATAATACCAGCTTGGCAGAGGTTAATAATACCAGCATGGCAGAGTTTAATAATACCAGCATGGCAGTGGTTAATAATAGCAGCATGGCAGCGGTTAATAATACCAGAATGGCATTAATAATATGGTATTAATGGTATGAATGGTATTAATAATAATACCAGTATGGCAGCGATTAATAATACCAGCATTGCAGGGGTTAAAAATACCAGCATGGCAGAGGTTAATAATACCAGCATGCAAGAGGTTAATAATACCAGTATGGCAGAGGTTAATAATACCAGCATGGCAGAGGTTAATAATACCAGCATGGCAGAGGTTAATAATACCAGCATAGCAGCGGATAATAATACCAGTATGGCAGTGGTTATTAATACCAGTATGGCATCGATTAATAATACCAGCATGGCAGCGGTTAATAATACAAGCATGGCAGCGGTTAATAATACCAGAATGGCAGCTGCTTGTAATACCAGTATGGCAGCGGTTAATAATACCAGCATAGCAGAGGTTAATAATACCAGTATGGCAACGGTTAATAATACCAGCATGGCAGCGGTTAATAATACCAGTATGACAGCGGTTAATAATACCAGCATGGAAGAGGTTAATAATACCAGTATGGCAGCGATTAATAATACCAGTATGACAGCGGTTAATAATACCAGCATGGAAGAGGTTAATAATACCAGTATGGCAGCGGTTAATAATACCAGCATGGCAGCGGTGAATAATACCAGTATGGCAGCGGTTAATAATACAAGCATGGCAGCGGTGAATAATACCAGAATGGCAGCTGATTGTAATACCAGTATGGCAGCGGTTAATAATACCAGCATAGCAGAGGTTAATAATACCAGTATGGCAACGGTTAATAATACCAGCATGGCAGCGGTTAATAATACCAGTATGACAGCGGCTAATAATACCAGCATGGAAGAGGTTAATAATACCAGTATGGCAGCGATTAATAATACCAGTATGACAGCGGTTAATAATACCAGCATGGAAGAGGTTAATAATACCAGTATGGCAGCGGTTAATAATACCAGCATGGCAGCGGTGAATAATACCAGTATGGCAGCGGTTAATAATACCAGCATGGCAGCGGTGAATAATACCAGAATGGCAGCTGCTTGTAATACCAGTATGGCAGCGGTTAATAATACCAGCATAGCAGAGGTTAATAATACCAGTATGGCAGAGGTTAATAATACCAGCATGGCAGAGGTTAATAATACCAGCATGGCAGAGGTTAATAATACCAGTATGGCGGAGGTTAATAATACCAGCATGGCAGAGGTTAATAATACCAGCATGGCAGAGGTTAATAAAACGAGTATGGCAGAGGTTAATAATACCAGCATGGCAGAGGTTAATAATACCAGTATGGCAGCGGTTAATAATACCAGCATGGCAGAGGCTAATAATACCAGTATGGCAGAGGTTAGTAATACCAGTAAGGCAGAGGTTAGTAATACCAGCATGGCAGCGGTTACTAATACCAGCATGGCAGAGGCTAATAATACCAGTATGGCAGAGGTTAGTAATACCAGCATGGAAGAGGTTAATAATACCAGCATGGCAGAGGTTAATAATACCAGCATGGCAGAGGTTAATAATACCAGCATGGCAGAGGTTAATAATACCAGCATTGCAGAGGTTAATAATACTAGCATGGCAGCGGTTAATAATACCAGCATGGCAGCGGTTATTAATACCAGTATGGCATCGATTAATAATACCAGAATGGCAGCGGTTAATAATACCAGCATGTCAGAGGTTAATAATACCAGCTTGGCAGAGGTTAATAATACCAGCATGGTATCGGTTAATAATACCAGCATGCAAGAGGTTAATAATACCAGTATGGCAGAGGTTAATAATACCAGTATGGCAGAGGTTAATAATACCAGCATGGCAGAGGTTAATAATACCAGCATAGCATCGGTTAATAATACCAGCATGCAAGAGGTTAATAATACCAGTATGGCAGGGGTTAATAATACCAGCATGGCAGAGGTTAATAATACCAGCATGGCAGAGGTTAATAATACCAGCATGGCAGAGGTTAATAATACCAGCATGGCAGAGGTTAATAATACCAGCATAGCATCGGTTAATAATACCAGCATGCAAGAGGTTAATAATACCAGTATGGCAGAGGTTAATAATACCAGCATGGCAGAGGTTAATAATACCAGCATGGCAGAGGTTAATAATACCAGCATGGCAGAGGTTAATAATACCAGCATGGCAGAGGTTAATAATACCAGCATGGCAGAGGTTAATAATACCAGCATGGCAGCGGTTAATAATACCAGCATGGCAGCGGTTAATAATATCAGAATGGCAGCTGCTTGTAATACCAGTATGGCAGCGGTTAATAATACCAGCATAGCAGAGGTTAATAATACCAGTACGGCAGCGGTTAATAATACCAGCATGGCAGCGGTTAATAATACCAGTATGACAGCGGTTAATAATACCAGCATGGAAGAGGTTAATAATACCAGTATGGCAGCGGTTAATAATACCAGTATGGCAGCGGTTAATAATACCAGCATGGAAGAGGTTAATAATACAAGTATGGCAGCGGTTAATAATACCAGCATGGCAGCGGTTAATAATACCAGTATGGCAGCGGTTAATAATACCAGTATGACTGCGGTTAATAATACCAGCATGGAAGAGGTTAATAATACAAGTATGGCAGCGGTTAATAATACCAGCATGGCAGCGGTGAATAATACCAGTATGGCAGCGGTTAAAAATACCAGCATGGCAGCTTTTAATAATACTAGCATGGCAACGGTTAATAATACCAGCATGGCAGAGGTTAATAACACCAGCATGGCAGAGGTTAATAATGCCAGCATGGCAGAGGTTAATAATACCAGCGTGGCAGAGGTTAATAATACCAGCATGGCAACGGTTAATAATACCTGTATGGCAGCGGTTAATAATACCAGTATGGCAGAGGTTAATAATACCAGTATGGCAGCGGTTAATAATACCAGCATGGCAGAGGTTAATATTACCAGCATGGAAGAGGTTAATAATACCAGCATGGCAGAGGTTAATAATACCAGCATGGCAGAGGTTAATAATACCAGCATGGCAGCTTTTAATAATACTAACATGGCAGCGGTTAATAATACCAGCATGGCAGAGGTTAATAATACCAGCATGGCAGAGGTTAATAATACCAGCATGGCAGAGGTTAATAATGCCAGCATAACAGCGGTTAATAATACCAGCATGGCAGCTTTTAATGATACTAGCATGGCAACGGTTAATAATACGAGCATGGCAGAGGTTAATAATACCAGCATGGCAGAGGTTAATAATGCCAGCATGGCAGAGGTTAATAATACCAGCGTGGCAGAGGTTAATAATACCAGCATGGCAGCGGTTAATAATACCAGTATAGCAGCGGTTAATAATACCAGTATGGCAGAGGTTATTAATACCAGTATGGCAGCGGTTAATAATACCAGCATGGCAGAGGTTAATAATACCGGCATGGCAGAGGATAATAATACCAGCATGGCAGAGGTTAATAACACCAGCATGGCAGAGGTTAATAATACCAGCATGGCAGAGGTTAATAATACCAGCATGACAGAGGTTACTAATACCAGCATGGCAGCGGTTAATAATACCAGCATGGCAGAAGTTAATAATACCAGCATGGCAGCGGTTAATAATACCATCATGGCAGAGGTTAATAATACCAGCATGGCAGAGGTTAATAATACCAGCATGGCAGAGGTTAATAATACCTGCATGGCAGCGGTTAATAATACCAGCTTGGCAGAGGTTAATAATACCAGCATGGCAGAGGTTAACAATACCAGCATGCCAGAGGTTAACAATACCAGCATCGTATCGGTTATTAATACCAGCATGGCATCGGCTAATAATACCAGCATGGCAGCGGATAATGATGCCAGTATGGCAGTGGTTATTAATACCAGTATGGAATCGATTAATAATACCATCATGGCAGCGGTTAATAATACCAGCATGGCAGCGGTTAATAATATCAGAATGGCAGCTGCTTGTAATACCAGTATGGCAGCGGTTAATAATACCAGCATAGCAGAGGTTAATAATACCAGTATGGCAGCGGTTAATAATACCAGCATGGCAGCGGTTAATAATACTAGTATGACAGCGGTTAATAATACCAGCATGGAAGAGGTTAATAATACAAGTATGGCAGCGGTTAATAATACCAGTATGACAGCGGTTAATAATACCAGCATGGAAGAGGTTAATAATACCAGTATGGCAGCGGTTAATAATACCAGCATGGCAGCGGTGAATAATACCAGTATGGCAGCGGTTAATAATACCAGCATGGCAGCGGTGAATAATGCCAGAATGGCAGCTGCTTGTAATACCAGTATGGCAGCGGTTAATAATACCAGCATAGCAGAGGTTAATAATACCAGTATTGCAAAGGTTAATAATACCAGCATGGCGGAGGTTAATAATACCAGCATGGCAGAGGTTAATAATACCAGTATGGCAGAGGATAATAATACCAGCATGGCAGAGGTTAATAATACCAGTATGGCAGCGGTTAATAATACCAGCATGGTAGAGGCTAATAATACCAGTATGGCAGAGGTTAGTAATACCAGTAAGGCAGAGATTAGTAATACCAGCATGGCAGCGGTTACTAATACCAGCATGGCAGAGGCTAATAATACCAGTATGGCAGAGGTTAGTAATACCAGCATGGCAGAGGTTAATAATACCAGCATGGCAGAGGTTAATAATACCAGCATGGAAGAGGTTAATAATACCAGTATGGCTGCGGTTAATAATACCAGTTTGACAGCGGTAAATAATACCAGCATGGAAGAGGTTAATAATACCAGCATGGCAGAGGTTAATAATACCTGCATGGCAGAGGTTAATAATACCAGTATGGCAGCGGTTAATAATACCAGCATAGCAGAGGTTAATAATACCAGTATGGCAGAGGTTAATAATACCAGCATGGCAGAGGTTAATAATACCAGCATGGCAGAGGTTAATAATACCAGTATGGCAGAGGTTAATAATACCAGCATGGCAGAGGTTAATAATACCAGCATGGCAGAGGTTAATAATACCAGTATTGCAGAGGTTAATAATACCAGCATGGCAGAGGTTAATAATACCAGTATGGCAGCGGTTAATAATACCAGCATGGCAGAGGCTAATAATACCAGTATGGCAGAGGTTAGTAATACCAGTAAGGCAGAGGTTAGTAATACCAGCATGGCAGCGGTTACTAATACCAGCATGGCAGAGGCTAATAATACCAGTATGCCAGAGGTTAGTAATACCAGCATGGCAGAGGTTAATAATACCACCATGGCAGAGGTTAATAATACCAGCATGGCAGAGGTTAATAATACCAGCATGGCAGAGGTTAATAATACCAGCATGGCAGAGGTTAATAATACTAGCATGGCAGCGGTTAATAATACCAGCATGGCAGCGGTTATTAATACCAGTATGGCATCGATTAATAATACCAGAATGGCAGCGGTTAATAATACCAGCATGTCAGAGGTTAATAATACCAGCATGGCAAAGGTTAATAATACTAGCATGGCAGCGGTTAATAATACCAGAATGGCAGCTGCTTGTAATACCAGTATGGCAGCGGTTAACAATATCAGCATAGCAGAGGTTAATAATACCAGTATGGCATCGGTTAATAATACCAGCATGGCAGCGGTTAATAATGCCAGTATGACAGCGGTTAATAATACCAGCATGGAAGAGGTTAATAATACCAGTATGGCAGCGGTTAATAATACCAGTATTACAGCGGTTAATAATACCAGCATGGAAGAGGTTAATAATACCAGTGTGGCAGCGGTTAATAATACCAGCATGGCAGCGGTGAATAATGCCAGTATGGCAGCGGTTAATAATACCAGCATGGCAGCGGTTAATAATACCAGTATGGCAGCGGTTAATAATACCAGTATGACAGCGGTTAATAATACCAGCATGGAAGAGGTTAATAATACCAGTATGGCAGAGGTTAATAATACCAGCATGGCAGCGGTGAATAATACCAGTATGGGTGCGGTTAATAATACCAGCATGGCAGCTTTTAATAATACTAGCATGGCAACGGTTAATAATACCAGCATCGCAGAGGTTAATAATACCAGCATGGCAGAGGTTAATAACGCCAGCATGGCAGAGGTTAATAATACCAGCGTGGCAGAGGTTAATAATACCAGTATGGCAACGGTTAATAATACCAGTATGGCAGCGGTTAATAATACCAGTATGGCACAGGTTAATAATACTAGTATGGCAGCGGTTAATAATACCAGCATGGCAGAGGTTAATAATACCAGCATGGAAGAGGTTAATAATACCAGCATGGCAGAGGTTAATAATACCAGCATGGCAGAGGTTAATAATACCAGCTTGGCAGCTTTTAATAATACTAGCATGGCAGCGGTTAATAATACCAGCATGGCAGAGGTTAATAATACCAGCATGGCAACGGTTAATAATACCAGCATGGCAGCTTTTAATAATTCTAGCATGGCAACGGTTAATAATACCAGCATGGCAGAGGTTAATAATGCCAGCATGGCAGAGGTTAATAATACCCGCGTGGCAGAGGTTAATAATACCAGCATGGGAGCGGTTAATAATACCAGCATGGCAGAGGTTAATAATACCAGCATGGCAGAGGATAATAATACCAGCATGGCACAGGTTAATAATACCAGCATGGCAGGGGTTAATTATACCAGCATGGCAGAGGTTAATAATACCAGCGTGGCAGAGGTTAATAATACCAGCATGGCAGCGGTTAATAATACCAGCATGGCAGAAGTTAATAATACCAGCATGGCTGCGGTTAATAATACCATCATGGCAGAGGTTAATAATACCAGCACGGCAGAGGTTAATAATACCAGCATGGCAGAGGTTAATATTACCAGCATGGCAGCGGTTAATAATACCAGCTTGGCAGAGGTTAATAATACCAGCATGGCAGAGGTTAACAATACCAGCATGCCAGAGGTTAACAATACCTGCATGGTATCGGTTATTAATACCAGCATGGCATCGGCTAATAATACCAGCATGGCAGCGGTTAATAATACCATCATGGCACAGGTTAATAATACCAGCATGGCAGCGGTTATTAATACCAGCATGGCAGAGGTTAATAATACCAGCCTGGCAGAGGTTAATAATACCAGCCTGGCAGAGGTTAATAATACCAGCATGGCAGAGGTTAATAATACCAGCATGGCAGATTTTAATAATACCAGCATGGCAGAAGTTATTAATACCAGCATGGCAGAGGTTAATAATACCAGTATGACAGCGGTTAATAATACCAGCATGGCAGAGGTTAATAATACCAACATGGCAGAGGTTAATAACACAAGCATGGTAGAGGTTAATAATACCAGCATGGCAGAGGTTAATAACACAAGCATGGTAGAGGTTAATAATACCAGCATGGAAGAGGTTAATAATACCAGTATGGCAGCGGTTAATAATACCAGTATGACAGCGGTTAATAATACCAGCATGGCAGAGGTTAATAATACCAACATGGCAGAGGTTAATAACACAAGCATGGTAGAGGTTAATAATACCAACATGGCAGAGGTTAATAACACAAGCATGGTAGAGGTTAATAATACCAGCATGGAAGAGGTTAATAATACCAGTATGGCAGCGGTTAATAATACCAGTATGGCAGCGGTTAATAATACCAGCATGGAAGAGGTTAATAATACCAGCATGGCAGAGGTTAATAATACCAGCATGGCAGAGGTTAATAATACTAGCATGGCAGCGGTTAATAATACCAGCATGGCAGCGGTTATTAATACCAGTATGGCATCGATTAATAATACCAGAATGGCAGCGGTTAATAATACCAGCATGTCAGAGGTTAATAATACCAGCATGGCAAAGGTTAATAATACTAGCATGGCAGCGGTTAATAATACCAGAATGGCAGCTGCTTGTAATACCAGTATGGCAGCGGTTAACAATATCAGCATAGCAGAGGTTAATAATACCAGTATGGCATCGGTTAATAATACCAGCATGGCAGCGGTTAATAATGCCAGTATGACAGCGGTAAATAATACCAGCATGGAAGAGGTTAATAATACCAGTATGGCAGCGGTTAATAATACCAGTATTACAGCGGTTAATAATACCAGCATGGAAGAGGTTAATAATACCAGTGTGGCAGCGGTTAATAATACCAGCATGGCAGCGGTGAATAATGCCAGTATGGCAGCGGTTAATAATACCAGCATGGCAGCGGTTAATAATACCAGTATGGCAGCGGTTAATAATACCAGTATGACAGCGGTTAATAATACCAGCATGGAAGAGGTTAATAATACCAGTATGGCAGAGGTTAATAATACCAGCATGGCAGCGGTGAATAATACCAGTATGGGTGCGGTTAATAATACCAGCATGGCAGCTTTTAATAATACTAGCATGGCAACGGTTAATAATACCAGCATCGCAGAGGTTAATAATACCAGCATGGCAGAGGTTAATAACGCCAGCATGGCAGAGGTTAATAATACCAGCGTGGCAGAGGTTAATAATACCAGTATGGCAACGGTTAATAATACCAGTATGGCAGCGGTTAATAATACCAGTATGGCACAGGTTAATAATACTAGTATGGCAGCGGTTAATAATACCAGCATGGCAGAGGTTAATAATACCAGCATGGAAGAGGTTAATAATACCAGCATGGCAGAGGTTAATAATACCAGCATGGCAGAGGTTAATAATACCAGCTTGGCAGCTTTTAATAATACTAGCATGGCAGCGGTTAATAATACCAGCATGGCAGAGGTTAATAATACCAGCATGGCAACGGTTAATAATACCAGCATGGCAGCTTTTAATAATTCTAGCATGGCAACGGTTAATAATACCAGCATGGCAGAGGTTAATAATGCCAGCATGGCAGAGGTTAATAATACCCGCGTGGCAGAGGTTAATAATACCAGCATGGGAGCGGTTAATAATACCAGCATGGCAGAGGTTAATAATACCAGCATGGCAGAGGATAATAATACCAGCATGGCACAGGTTAATAATACCAGCATGGCAGGGGTTAATTATACCAGCATGGCAGAGGTTAATAATACCAGCGTGGCAGAGGTTAATAATACCAGCATGGCAGCGGTTAATAATACCAGCATGGCAGAAGTTAATAATACCAGCATGGCTGCGGTTAATAATACCATCATGGCAGAGGTTAATAATACCAGCACGGCAGAGGTTAATAATACCAGCATGGCAGAGGTTAATATTACCAGCATGGCAGCGGTTAATAATACCAGCTTGGCAGAGGTTAATAATACCAGCATGGCAGAGGTTAACAATACCAGCATGCCAGAGGTTAACAATACCTGCATGGTATCGGTTATTAATACCAGCATGGCATCGGCTAATAATACCAGCATGGCAGCGGTTAATAATACCATCATGGCACAGGTTAATAATACCAGCATGGCAGCGGTTATTAATACCAGCATGGCAGAGGTTAATAATACCAGCCTGGCAGAGGTTAATAATACCAGCCTGGCAGAGGTTAATAATACCAGCATGGCAGAGGTTAATAATACCAGCATGGCAGATTTTAATAATACCAGCATGGCAGAAGTTATTAATACCAGCATGGCAGAGGTTAATAATACCAGTATGACAGCGGTTAATAATACCAGCATGGCAGAGGTTAATAATACCAACATGGCAGAGGTTAATAACACAAGCATGGTAGAGGTTAATAATACCAGCATGGCAGAGGTTAATAACACAAGCATGGTAGAGGTTAATAATACCAGCATGGAAGAGGTTAATAATACCAGTATGGCAGCGGTTAATAATACCAGTATGACAGCGGTTAATAATACCAGCATGGCAGAGGTTAATAATACCAACATGGCAGAGGTTAATAACACAAGCATGGTAGAGGTTAATAATACCAACATGGCAGAGGTTAATAACACAAGCATGGTAGAGGTTAATAATACCAGCATGGAAGAGGTTAATAATACCAGTATGGCAGCGGTTAATAATACCAGTATGGCAGCGGTTAATAATACCAGCATGGAAGAGGTTAATAATACAAGTATGGCAGCGGTTAATAATACCAGCATGGCAGCGGTTAATAATACCAGTATGGCAGCGGTTAATAATACCAGTATGACTGCGGTTAATAATACCAGCATGGAAGAGGTTAATAATACAAGTATGGCAGCGGTTAATAATACCAGCATGGCAGCGGTGAATAATACCAGTATGGCAGCGGTTAAAAATACCAGCATGGCAGCTTTTAATAATACTAGCATGGCAACGGTTAATAATACCAGCATGGCAGAGGTTAATAACACCAGCATGGCAGAGGTTAATAATGCCAGCATGGCAGAGGTTAATAATACCAGCGTGGCAGAGGTTAATAATACCAGCATGGCAACGGTTAATAATACCTGTATGGCAGCGGTTAATAATACCAGTATGGCAGAGGTTAATAATACCAGTATGGCAGCGGTTAATAATACCAGCATGGCAGAGGTTAATATTACCAGCATGGAAGAGGTTAATAATACCAGCATGGCAGAGGTTAATAATACCAGCATGGCAGAGGTTAATAATACCAGCATGGCAGCTTTTAATAATACTAACATGGCAGCGGTTAATAATACCAGCATGGCAGAGGTTAATAATACCAGCATGGCAGAGGTTAATAATACCAGCATGGCAGAGGTTAATAATACCAGCATAACAGCGGTTAATAATACCAGCATGGCAGCTTTTAATGATACTAGCATGGCAACGGTTAATAATACGAGCATGGCAGAGGTTAATAATACCAGCATGGCAGAGGTTAATAATGCCAGCATGGCAGAGGTTAATAATACCAGCGTGGCAGAGGTTAATAATACCAGCATGGCAGCGGTTAATAATACCAGTATAGCAGCGGTTAATAATACCAGTATGGCAGAGGTTATTAATACCAGTATGGCAGCGGTTAATAATACCAGCATGGCAGAGGTTAATAATACCGGCATGGCAGAGGATAATAATACCAGCATGGCAGAGGTTAATAACACCAGCATGGCAGAGGTTAATAATACCAGCATGGCAGAGGTTAATAATACCAGCATGACAGAGGTTACTAATACCAGCATGGCAGCGGTTAATAATACCAGCATGGCAGAAGTTAATAATACCAGCATGGCAGCGGTTAATAATACCATCATGGCAGAGGTTAATAATACCAGCATGGCAGAGGTTAATAATACCAGCATGGCAGAGGTTAATAATACCTGCATGGCAGCGGTTAATAATACCAGCTTGGCAGAGGTTAATAATACCAGCATGGCAGAGGTTAACAATACCAGCATGCCAGAGGTTAACAATACCAGCATCGTATCGGTTATTAATACCAGCATGGCATCGGCTAATAATACCAGCATGGCAGCGGATAATGATACCAGTATGGCAGTGGTTATTAATACCAGTATGGAATCGATTAATAATACCATCATGGCAGCGGTTAATAATACCAGCATGGCAGCGGTTAATAATATCAGAATGGCAGCTGCTTGTAATACCAGTATGGCAGCGGTTAATAATACCAGCATAGCAGAGGTTAATAATACCAGTATGGCAGCGGTTAATAATACCAGCATGGCAGCGGTTAATAATACTAGTATGACAGCGGTTAATAATACCAGCATGGAAGAGGTTAATAATACCAGTATGGCAGCGGTTAATAATACCAGTATGACAGCGGTTAATAATACCAGCATGGAAGAGGTTAATAATACCAGTATGGCAGCGGTTAATAATACCAGCATGGCAGCGGTGAATAATACCAGTATGGCAGCGGTTAATAATACCAGCATGGCAGCGGTGAATAATGCCAAAATGGCAGCTGCTTGTAATACCAGTATGGCAGCGGTTAATAATACCAGCATAGCAGAGGTTAATAATACCAGTATTGCAAAGGTTAATAATACCAGCATGGCGGAGGTTAATAATACCAGCATGGCAGAGGTTAATAATACCAGTATGGCAGAGGATAATAATACCAGCATGGCAGAGGTTAATAATACCAGTATGGCAGCGGTTAATAATACCAGCATGGTAGAGGCTAATAATACCAGTATGGCAGAGGTTAGTAATACCAGTAAGGCAGAGATTAGTAATACCAGCATGGCAGCGGTTACTAATACCAGCATGGCAGAGGCTAATAATACCAGTATGGCAGAGGTTAGTAATACCAGCATGGCAGAGGTTAATAATACCAGCATGGCAGAGGTTAATAATACCAGCATGGAAGAGGTTAATAATACCAGTATGGCTGCGGTTAATAATACCAGTTTGACAGCGGTAAATAATACCAGCATGGAAGAGGTTAATAATACCAGTATGGCAGCGGTTAATAATACCAGCATAGCAGAGGTTAATAATACCAGTATGGCAGAGGTTAATAATACCAGCATGGCAGAGGTTAATAATACCAGCATGGCAGAGGTTAATAATACCAGTATGGCAGAGGTTAATAATACCAGCATGGCAGAGGTTAATAATACCAGCATGGCAGAGGTTAATAATACCAGTATTGCAGAGGTTAATAATACCAGCATGGCAGAGGTTAATAATACCAGTATGGCAGCGGTTAATAATACCAGCATGGCAGAGGCTAATAATACCAGTATGGCAGAGGTTAGTAATACCAGTAAGGCAGAGGTTAGTAATACCAGCATGGCAGCGGTTACTAATACCAGCATGGCAGAGGCTAATAATACCAGTATGCCAGAGGTTAGTAATACCAGCATGGCAGAGGTTAATAATACCACCATGGCAGAGGTTAATAATACCAGCATGGCAGAGGTTAATAATACCAGCATGGCAGAGGTTAATAATACCAGCATGGCAGAGGTTAATAATACTAGCATGGCAGCGGTTAATAATACCAGCATGGCAGCGGTTATTAATACCAGTATGGCATCGATTAATAATACCAGAATGGCAGCGGTTAATAATACCAGCATGTCAGAGGTTAATAATACCAGCATGGCAAAGGTTAATAATACTAGCATGGCAGCGGTTAATAATACCAGAATGGCAGCTGCTTGTAATACCAGTATGGCAGCGGTTAACAATATCAGCATAGCAGAGGTTAATAATACCAGTATGGCATCGGTTAATAATACCAGCATGGCAGCGGTTAATAATGCCAGTATGACAGCGGTTAATAATACCAGCATGGAAGAGGTTAATAATACCAGTATGGCAGCGGTTAATAATACCAGTATTACAGCGGTTAATAATACCAGCATGGAAGAGGTTAATAATACCAGTGTGGCAGCGGTTAATAATACCAGCATGGCAGCGGTGAATAATGCCAGTATGGCAGCGGTTAATAATACCAGCATGGCAGCGGTTAATAATACCAGTATGGCAGCGGTTAATAATACCAGTATGACAGCGGTTAATAATACCAGCATGGAAGAGGTTAATAATACCAGTATGGCAGAGGTTAATAATACCAGCATGGCAGCGGTGAATAATACCAGTATGGGTGCGGTTAATAATACCAGCATGGCAGCTTTTAATAATACTAGCATGGCAACGGTTAATAATACCAGCATCGCAGAGGTTAATAATACCAGCATGGCAGAGGTTAATAACGCCAGCATGGCAGAGGTTAATAATACCAGCGTGGCAGAGGTTAATAATACCAGTATGGCAACGGTTAATAATACCAGTATGGCAGCGGTTAATAATACCAGTATGGCACAGGTTAATAATACTAGTATGGCAGCGGTTAATAATACCAGCATGGCAGAGGTTAATAATACCAGCATGGAAGAGGTTAATAATACCAGCATGGCAGAGGTTAATAATACCAGCATGGCAGAGGTTAATAATACCAGCTTGGCAGCTTTTAATAATACTAGCATGGCAGCGGTTAATAATACCAGCATGGCAGAGGTTAATAATACCAGCATGGCAACGGTTAATAATACCAGCATGGCAGCTTTTAATAATTCTAGCATGGCAACGGTTAATAATACCAGCATGGCAGAGGTTAATAATGCCAGCATGGCAGAGGTTAATAATACCCGCGTGGCAGAGGTTAATAATACCAGCATGGGAGCGGTTAATAATACCAGCATGGCAGAGGTTAATAATACCAGCATGGCAGAGGATAATAATACCAGCATGGCACAGGTTAATAATACCAGCATGGCAGGGGTTAATTATACCAGCATGGCAGAGGTTAATAATACCAGCGTGGCAGAGGTTAATAATACCAGCATGGCAGCGGTTAATAATACCAGCATGGCAGAAGTTAATAATACCAGCATGGCTGCGGTTAATAATACCATCATGGCAGAGGTTAATAATACCAGCACGGCAGAGGTTAATAATACCAGCATGGCAGAGGTTAATATTACCAGCATGGCAGCGGTTAATAATACCAGCTTGGCAGAGGTTAATAATACCAGCATGGCAGAGGTTAACAATACCAGCATGCCAGAGGTTAACAATACCTGCATGGTATCGGTTATTAATACCAGCATGGCATCGGCTAATAATACCAGCATGGCAGCGGTTAATAATACCATCATGGCACAGGTTAATAATACCAGCATGGCAGCGGTTATTAATACCAGCATGGCAGAGGTTAATAATACCAGCCTGGCAGAGGTTAATAATACCAGCCTGGCAGAGGTTAATAATACCAGCATGGCAGAGGTTAATAATACCAGCATGGCAGATTTTAATAATACCAGCATGGCAGAAGTTATTAATACCAGCATGGCAGAGGTTAATAATACCAGTATGACAGCGGTTAATAATACCAGCATGGCAGAGGTTAATAATACCAACATGGCAGAGGTTAATAACACAAGCATGGTAGAGGTTAATAATACCAGCATGGCAGAGGTTAAAAATACCAGCATGGCAGATGTTAATAATACCAGCGTGGCAGAGGTTAATAATACCAGCATGGCAGCGGATAATAATACCAGCATGGCAGCGGTTAATAATACCAGCATGGCAGCGGTTAATAATACCAGAATGGCAGCTGCTTGTAATACCAGTTTGGCAGCGGTTAATAATACCAGCATAGCAGAGGTTAATAATACCAGTATGGCAGCGGTTAATAATACCAGCATGGCAGCAGTTAATAATGCCAGTATGACAGCGGTTAATAATACCAGCATGGAAGAGGTTAATAATACCAGTATGGCAGCGGTTAATAATACCAGTATTACAGCGGTTAATAATACCAGCATGGAAGAGGTTAATAATACCAGTGTGGCAGCGGTTAATAATACCATCATGGCAGCGGTGAATAATACCAGTATGGCAGCGGTTAATAATACCAGCATGGCAGCGGTTAATAATACCAGTATGGCAGCGGTTAATAATACCAGTATGACAGCGGTTAATAATACCAGCATTGAAGAGGTTAATAATACCAGCATGGCAGCGGTTAATAATACCAGCATGGCAGCGGTGAATAATACCAGTATGGCAGCGGTTAATAATACCAGCATGGCAGCTTTTAATAATACTAGCATGGCAACGGTTAATAATACCAGCATCGCAGAGGTTAATAATACCAGCATGGCAGAGGTTAATAACGCCAGCATGGCAGAGGTTAATAATACCAGCGTGGCAGAGGTTAATAATACCAGCATGGCAACGGTTAATAATACCAGTATGGCAGCGGTTAATAATACCAGTATGTCAGAGGTTAATAATACCAGTATGGCAGCGGTTAATAATACCAGCATGGCAGAGGTTAATAATACCAGCATGGAAGAGGTTAATAATACCAGCATGGCAGAGGTTAATAATACCAGCATGGCAGAGGTTAATAATACAAGCTTGGCAGCTTTTAATAATACTAGCATGGCAGCGGTTAATAATACCAGCATGGCAGAGGTTAATAATACCAGCATGGCAGCGGTTAATAATAGCAGCATGGCAGCTTTTAATAATACTAGCATGGCAACGGTTAATAATACCAGCATGGCAGAGGTTAATAATACCAGCATGGCAGAGGGTAATAATGCCAGCATGGCAGAGGTTAATAATACCAGCGTGGCAGAGGTTAATAATACCAGCATGGCAGCGGTTAATAATACCAGTATGTCAGAGGTTAATAATACCAGTATGGTAGCGGTTAATAATACCAGCATGGCAGAGGTTAATAATGCCAGCATGGCAGAGGTTAATAGTACCAGCATGGCAGAGGTTAATAATACCAGCATGGCAGAGGTTAATAATACCAGTATTGCAGAGGTTAATAATACCATCTTGGCAGAAGTTAATAATACCAGCCTGGCAGAGGTTAATAATACCAGCATGGCAGAGGTTAATAATACCAGCATGGCAGAGGTTAATAATACCAGCATGGCAAAGGTTAATAATACCAGAATGGCAGAGGTTAATAATACCAGCATGGCAGAGGTTAATAATACCAGCATGGCAGAGGTTAATAATACCAGCATGCAAGAGGTTAATAATACCAGCATGGCAGAGGTTAATAATACCAGCATGGCAGAGGTTAATAATACCAGCATGGCAGAGGTTATAAATAACAGCATGGCAGAGGTTAATAATACCAGCATGGCAGAGGTTAATAATACCAGCATGGCAGAGGTTAATAATACCAGCGTGGCAGAGGTTAATAATACCAGCATGGCAGCGGTTAATAATACCAGTATGGCAGAGGTTAATAATACCAGTATGGCAGCGGTTAATAATACCAGCATGGCAGAGGTTAATAATACCAGCATGGCAAAGGGTAATAATACCAGCATGGCAGAGGTTAATAATACCAGCATGGCAGAGGTTAATAATACCAGCATGGCAGCGGTTAATAATACCAGCATGGCAGAAGTTAATAATACCAGCATGGCAGCGGTTAATAATACCATCATGGCAGAGGTTAATATTACCAGCATGGCAGAGGTTAATAATACCAGCATGGCAGAGGTTAATAATACCAGCATGGCAGCGGTTAATAATACCAGCTTGGCAGAGGTTAATAATACCAGCATGGCAGAGGTTAACAATACCAGCATGCCAGAGGTTAACAATACCAGCATGGTATCGGTTATTAATACCAGCATGGCATCGGCTAATAATACCAGCATGGCTGCGGTTAATAATACCATCATGACACAGGTTAATAATACCAGCATGGCAGCGGTTATTAATACCAGCATGGCAGAGGTTAATAATACCAGCCTGGCAGAGGTTAATAATACCAGCCTGGCAGAGGTTAATAATACCAGCATGGCAGAGGTTAATAATACCAGCATGGCAGCCTTTAATAATACCAGCATGGCAGAAGTTAATAATACCAGCATGGCAGAGGTTAATAATACCAGTATGGCAGAGGTTAATAATACCAGCATGGCAAAGGTTAATAATACCAGCATGGCAGAGGTTCATAATGCCAGCATGGCAAAGGTTAATAATGCCAGCATTGCAGAGGTTAACAATACCAGCGTGGCAGAGGTCAATAATACCAGCATGGCAGCGGTTAATAATACCAGTATGGCAGCGGTTAAGAATACCAGTATGGCAGAGGTTAATAATACCAGTATGGCAGCGGTTAATAATACCAGCATGGCAGTGGTTAATAATACCAGCATGGCAGAGGTTAAAAACACCAGCATGGCAGAGGTTAATAATACCAGCATGGCAGAGGTCAATAATACCAGCAAGGCAGAGGTTAATAATACCAGCATGGCAGAGGTTAATAATACCAGCATAGCAGAGGTTAATAATACCAGCTTGGCAGCGGTTAATAATACCAGCATGGCAGAAGTTAATAATACCAGCATGGCAGCGGTTAATAATACCAGCATGGCAGAGGTTAATAATACCAGTATGGCAGAGGTTAATAATACCAGCATGGCAGAGGTTAATAATAACAGTATGGCAGAGGTTAATAATACCTGCATGGCAGCGGTTAATAATACCAGCTTGGCAGAGGTTAATACTACCACCATGGCAGCGGTTAATAATACCAGCATGGCAGAGGTTAATAATACCAGCCTGGCTGAGGTTAATAATACCAGCCTGGCAGAAGTTAATAATACCATCATGGAAGAGGTTAATAATACCAGCCTGGCAGAGGTTAATAATACCTGCATGGCAGAGGTTAATAATACCATCATGGAAGAGGTTAATAATACCAGCCTGGCAGAGGTTAATAATACCAGCCTGGCAGAGGTTAATAATACCAGCATGGCAGAGGTTAATAATACCATCCTGGAAGAGGTTAATAATGCCAGCATGGCAGAGGTTAATAATACCAGCATGGCAGAGGTTAATAATACCAGTATTGCAGAGGTTAATAATACCATCTTGGCAGAAGTTAATAATACCAGCCTGGCAGAGGTTAATAATACCAGCATGGCAGAGGTTAATAATACCAGCATGGCAGAGGTTAATAATACCAGCATGGCAAAGGTTAATAATACCAGAATGGCAGAGGTTAATAATACCAGCATGGCAGAGGTTAATAATACCAGCATGGCAGAGGTTAATAATACCAGCATGGCAGAGGTTAATAATACCAGCATGGCAGAGGTTAATAATACCAGCATGGCAGAGGTTAATAATACCAGCATGGCAGAGGTTAATAATTCCAGCATGGTAGAAGTTAATAATACCAGCATGGCAGAGGTTAATAATACCAGCATGGCAGAGGTTAATAACACCAGCATGGCTGAGGTTAATAATACCAGCATGGCAGAGGTTTATAATACCAGAATGGCAGAGGTTAATAATACAAGCATGGCAGAGGTTAATAATACCAGCATGGCAGAGGTTAATAATACCAGCATGGCAGAGGTTAATAATACCAGTATGGCAGCGGTTAATAATACCCGCATGGCAGAGGTTAATAATAACAGCATGGCAGAGGTTAAAAACACCAGCGTGGCAGAGGTTAATAATACCAGCATGGCAGAGGTTAATAATACCAGCAAGGCAGAGGTTAATAATACCAGCATGGCAGAGGTTAATAATACCAGCATAGCAGAGGTTAATAATACCAGCTTGGCAGCGGTTAATAATACCAGCATGGCAGAAGTTAATAATACCAGCATGGCAGCGGTTAATAATACCAGCATGGCAGAGGTTAATAATACCAGTATGGCAGAGGTTAATAATACCAGCATGGCAGAGGTTAATAATAACAGTATGGCAGAGGTTAATAATACCTGCATGGCAGCGGTTAATAATACCAGCTTGGCAGAGGTTAATACTACCAGCATGGCAGCGGTTAATAATGCCAGCATGGCAGAGGTTAATAATACCAGCCTGGCAGAGGTTAATAATACCAGCCTGGCAGAAGTTAATAATACCATCATGGAAGAGGTTAATAATACCAGCCTGGCAGAGGTTAATAATACTTGCATGGCAGAGGTTAATAATACCATCATGGAAGTGGTTAATAATACCAGCCTGGCAGAGGTTAATAATACCAGCCTGGCAGAGGTTAATAATACCAGCATGGCAGAGGTTAATAATACCATCCTGGAAGAGGTTAATAATGCCAGCATGGCAGAGGTTAATAATACCAGCATGGCAGAGGTTAATAATACCAGCATGGCAGAGGTTAATAATACCAGTATTGCAGAGGTTAATAATACCATCTTGGCAGAAGTTAATAATACCAGCCTGGCAGAGGTTAATAATACCAGCATGGCAGAGGTTAATAATACCAGCATGGCAGAGGTTAATAATACCAGCATGGCAAAGGTTAATAATACCAGAATGGCAGAGGTTAATAATACCAGCATGGCAGAGGTTAATAATACCAGCATGGCAGAGGTTAATAATACCAGCATGGCAGAGGTTAATAATACCAGCATGGCAGAGGTTAATAATACCAGCATGGCAGAGGTTAATAATACCAGCATGGCAGAGGTTAATAATACCAGCATGGTAGAGGTTAATAATACCAGCATGGCAGAGGTTAATAATACCAGCATGGCAGAGGTTAATAACACCAGCATGGCTGAGGTTAATAATACCAGCATGGCAGAGGTTAATAATACCAGAATGGCAGAGGTTAATAATACAAGCATGGCAGAGGTTAATAATACCAGCATGGCAGAGGTTAATAATACCAGCATGGCAGAGGTTAATAATACCAGCATGGTAGAGGTTAATAATACCAGCATGGCAGAGGTTAATAATACCAGTATGGCAGAGGTTAATAATACCAGCATGGCAGAGGTTAATAATACCAGCATGCAAGAGGTTAATAATACCAGCATGGCAGAGGTTAATAATACCAGCATGGCAGAGGTTAATAATACCAGCATGGCAGAGGTTAATAATATCAACAAGGATATAAACATACACAAGAGGCTATTACTGAGATCCTGTATATTTCCTCTGTCAAAGGTGTACTTGTTTACTGGCCTCCAGACCTGAGTGTTGTAACAGACTCTACTGGCCTCCAGACATGGGTGTTGTAACAGAGTCTACTGGCCTCCAGATCTGGGTGTTGCAACAGAGTCTACTGGCCTCCAGACCTGGGTGTTGTAACCGAGTCTACTGGCCTCCATACCTGGGTGTTGTAACAGAGTCTACTGGCCTCCAGATCTGGGTGTTGCAACAGAGTCTACTGGCCTCCAGACCTGGGTGTTGTAACAGAGTCTACTGGCCTCCAGACCTGGGTGTTGTAACAGACTCTACTGGCCTCCAGACCTGGGTGTTGTAACAGAGTCTACTGGCCTCCAGACCTGTGTGTTGTAACAGGGTCTATTGGCCTCCAGACCTGGGTGTTGTAACAGAGTCTACTGGCCTCCAGACCTGGGTGTTCTAACAGAGTCTACTGGCCTCCAGACCTGGGTGTTGTAACAGTCTACTGGCCTCCAGATCTGGGTGTTGTAACAGAGTCTACTGGCCTCCAGACCTGGGTGTTGTAACAGAGTCTACTGGCCTCCAGACCTGGGTGTTGTATCAGGGTCTAGTGGCCTCCAGACCTGGGTGTTGTAACAGACTCTACTGGCCTCCAGACCTGGGTGTTGTAACAGACTCTACTGGCCTCCAGACCTGGGTGTTGTAACAGTCTACTGGCCTCCAGATCTGGGTGTTGTAACAGAGTCTACTGGCCGCCACACCTGAGTGTTGTTACAGAGTCAGCTGGCCTCCAGACCTGGGTGTTGTAACAGAGTCTACTGGCCTCCAGACCTGGGCGTTGAAACAGTCTACCTGCCTCCAAACCTGGGTGTTGTAACTGAGTATACTGGCCTCTAGATCTGGGTGTTGTAACAGAGTCTACTGGCCTCCAGACCTGGGTGTTGTAACAAGGTCTACTGGCCTCCAGACCTTGGTGTTGTAACAAGGTCTACTGGCCTCCAGACCTGGGTGTTGAAACAAAGTCAACCGGCCTCCAGACCTTGGTGTTGTAACAGAGTCTACTGGCCTCCAAACCTGGGTGTTGTAACAGAGTCTACTGGCCTCCAGACCTGGGTGCTGTAACAAGGTCAACTGGCCTCTATACTTTGGTGTTGTAACAGAGTCTACTGGCCTCCAGACCAGGGTGTTGTAACAAGGTCAACTGGCCTCCAGACCTTGGTGTTGTAACAGAGTCTAGTGGCCTCCACACCTGAATGTTGTAAAAGAGTCTACTGGCCTCCACACCTGAGTGTTGTAACAGTTTACTGGCCTCCTTACCTGGGTGTTGTAACAGTTTACTGGCCTCCTGACCTTGGTGTTGTAACAGAGTCTTCTGGCCTCCACACCTGAGTGTTGTAACAGTTTACTGGCCTCCTGACCTGGGTGTTGTAACAGAGTCTACTGGCCTCCAGACCTGGGTGTTGTAATAGAATCTACTGGCCTCCAGACCTGAGTGTTGTAACAGAGTCTGCTGGCCTCCACACCTTGGTGTTGTAACAGAGTCTACTGGCCTCCAGACCTGGGTGTTGTAACAGAGTCTATTGGCCTCCAGACCTGTGTGGTGTAACAGAGTCTGCTGGCCTCCAGACCTGGATGTTGTAACAGAGTCTGCACGCTTCCAGACCTGAGTGTTGTAACAGTGTCAACTGGCCTCCACACTTGTGTGTTGTAACAAAGTTTACTGGCTTCCACACCTGAGTGTTATAACAGAGTCTACTGGCCTCCACTCCTGGGTGTTGTAACAGTTTTCTGGCCTTCTGACCTGGGTGTTGTAACAGTTTACTGACCTTCAGACCTGGGTGCTGTAACAGAGTCTACTGGCCTCCACACCTGGATGTTGTAACAGTCTACTGGCCTCCACACCTGGATGTTGTTACAGTCTTCTGGTCTCCACACCTGGATGTTGTAACAGTCTACTGGCCTCCACACCTGCATGTTATAACAGTCTACTGGCCTCCACACCTGGATGTTGCAACAGTCTACTGACCTCCACACATGGATATTGTAAGAGTCTACTGGCCTCCTCACCTGGATGTTGTAACAGTCTACTGGCCTCCACACCTGGATGTTGTAAGAGTCTACTAGCCTCCTCACCTGGATGTTGTAAGAGTCTACTGGCCTACACACCTGGATGTTGTAAGAGTCTACTGGCCTCCTCACCTGGATGTTGTAGCAGTCTAATGGCCTACACACCTGGATGTTGTAACAGTCTACTGGCCTCCGCACCTGGATGTTGTAACAGTCTACTGGCCTCCACACCTGGATGTTGTGACAGTCTACTGGCCTCCACACCTGGATGTTGTAACAGTCTACTGGCCTGCACACCTGGATGTTGTGACAGTCTACTGGCCTGCACACCTGGATGTTGTTATAGTCTGCTGGCCTGCACACCTGGATGTTGTTACAGTCTACTAGTCTGACTGACGACTTCTTTTACAAGCGACAGTTTATCCACCAATACAGGTTGGTCAACACTTAAGATATATCAGCAGCGAGTTACTGGAGTATTAACTCATTATGTAGAGTGCACGATGTGTGACGCACGATGTGTGACGCACGATGTGTGACGCACGATGTGTGACGCACTATGTGTGACTCACGATGTGTGACGCACGATGTGTGACGCACGATGTGTGATGCACGACGTGTGATGCACGATGAGTGATGCACGACGTGTGATGCACGACATGTGATGCACGACGTGTGATGCACGTCATGTTATGCACGACATGTGATGCACGACATGTGATGCACGACGTGTGATGCACGTCATGTTATGCACGACATGTGATGCACGACATGTGATGCACGACGTGTGATGCACGTCATGTTATGCACGACATGTGATGCACGACATGTGATGCACGACTTTTGATACACGACATGTGATGCACGACATGCGATGCACGACATGTGATGCACGACTTGTGATACACGACATGTGATGCACGACATGTGATGCACGACATGCGATGCACGACATGTGATGCACGACATGTGATGCACGACATGTGATGCACGACATGTGATGCACGACATGCGATGCACGACATGTGATGCACGACTTGTGATACACGACATGTGATGCACGACATGCGATGCACGACATGTGATGCACGACTTGTGATACACGACATGTGATGCACGACATGTGATGCACGACATGCGATGCACGACATGTGATGCACGACATGTGATGCACGACATGTGATGCACGACATGTGATGCACAACATGTGATGCACGACATGTGATGCACGACATGTGATGCACGACATGTGATGCACGACATATGATGCACTACATGTGATGCACGACATGTGATGCACGACATGTGATGCACGACATGTGATGCACGACATGTGATGCACAACATGTGATGCACGACATGTGATGCACGACATGTGATGCACGACATATGATGCACGACATGTGATGCACGACATGTGATGCACGACATGTGATGCACAACATGTGATGCACAACATGTGATGCACAACATGTGATGCACAACATGTGATGCACGACATGTGATGCACGACATGTTATGCACAACATGTGATGCACAACATGTTATGCACAACATGTGATGCACGACATGTGATGCACGACATGTGATGCACGACATGTGATGCACGACATGTGATGCACGACATGTGATGCACAACATGTTATGCACAACATGTGATGCACGACATGTGATGCACAACATGTGATGCACAACATGTGATGCACGACATGTGATGCACGACATGTGATGCACAACATGTGATGCACGACATGTGATGCACAACATGTGATGCACGACATGTGATGCACGACATGTGATGCACGACATGTGATGCACGACATGTGATGCACGACATGTGATGCACAACATGTGATGCACGACATGTGATGCACGACATGTGATGCACGACATGTGATGCACGACATGTGATGCACGACATGTGATGCACAACATGTGATGCACAACATGTGATGCACAACATGTGATGCACGACATGTGATGCACGACATGTGATGCACGACATGTGATGCACAACATGTGATGCACAACATGTGATGCACGACATGTGATGCACGACATGTGATGCACGACATGTGATGCACGACATGTGATGCACAACATGTGATGCACAACATGTGATGCACAACATGTGATGCACAACATGTGATGCACGACATGTGATGCACAACATGTGATGCACAACATGTGATGCACGACATGTGATGCACGACATGTGATGCACAACATGTGATGCACAACATGTGATGCACAACATGTGATGCACGACATGTGATGCACGACATGTGATGCACGACATGTGATGCACAACATGTGATGCACAACATGTGATGCACGACATGTGATGCACGACATGTGATGCACGACATGTGATGCACGACATGTGATGCACAACATGTGATGCACAACATGTGATGCACAACATGTGATGCACAACATGTGATGCACGACATGTGATGCACAACATGTGATGCACAACATGTGATGCACGACATGTGATGCACGACATGTGATGCACAACATGTGATGCACAACATGTGATGCACAACATGTGATGCACGACATGTGATGCACGACATGTGATGCACGACATGTGATGCACAACATGTGATGCACAACATGTGATGCACGACATGTGATGCACGACATGTGATGCACGACATGTGATGCACGACATGTGATGCACAACATGTGATGCACGACATGTGATGCACGACATGTGATGCACGACATGTGATGCACGACATGTGATGCACGACATGTGATGCACGACATGTGATGCACAACATGTGATGCACGACATGTGATGCACGACATGTGATGCACGACATGTGATGCACGACATGTGATGCACGACATGTGATGCACGACATGTGATGCACAACATGTGATGCACGACATGTGATGCACGACATGTGATGCACGACATGTGATGCACGACATGTGATGCACGACATGTGATGCACGACATGTGATGCACGACATGTGATGCACGACATGTGATGCACGACATGTGATGCACGACATGTGCTGCACACTCCATAAAACTAGTGAATTTGATACACGCTACACATTCTCTCCTATAATTGTGTTGATATGTATAATCTAAGAGAGAATGCATATGATATCATTCTTAATGTTCCCCTCTCGCTATAAAGTTCTGAGACCACTCCTTCCCACATATATTATGCTATCATGTGTGTTCGTGTTATTTCTCTCCCATAACAGATCAGTTATCCTCACTGTCTTTTTTCAACGTGTTATTTGATGTAATATTTTGCATGTGACTGTAGCAAATACTGTCTCGTCTTTGATCACATTCACACAGTGTGCCCATAATAATTTACTAAGTAGTGTTTATACAAAGGGTTGAATTCATAAAGTTGTGCTCAATAATAATCCACAAGGAGACAGAAACTCAGGAGATTAAATGGTATGTATATTTCGATTCCTTTCTGGGATCCTCTTCTGTTGAAGAAGAGGATCTCGGAAGGGAATCGAAACATACAGACTAACTAATCTTCTGAGTTTTTGTCTCCATATGAGCTATTATTGAGCAATGACAAGTGTTCAATATACTTAAGTTATTCATTAAGTTGTGCTTGTAGGAATTGAAAGTCGCCTCCTGAACCCACCATTTAATCTAAATAACTGGCCAGTAAATACTATTTCATGGCCTCCTGGCCAATATCTTACCTGCTCATGAAAAGGTGATGGAGTCAGCTTCCTCCACCTTCTCCTCGTTTAGTTCGTACCACTTGTTTACCACACAAGAACTTGATATACCAAGAATCAGAGTTAATGTCACTGTAACAAATGTCCTCACTGATATTAATATGCTCAAACAAACCCGTTCAATCCTCCAAACAGATCATAAAAAGTGGAACTGATCTCTAAATGAGCCAGATACTTCATCTGTTTCAAGTACGACACCGACAACACTTCTCCGATCCATGGGAAATTATCCCATTTCAAACATTATCCGTCAATTCCTCTTCTTCCCCCTTGGAAATCATCTTAAATTTCAATTAAAGATTCTTCGCCTTGAAGCCAAGTAGGATGACTTTAAGTGTATTGATGCGTTAAACTTTATTGATGCATCAGTCAAACAGCACACTCACAAATTATGTATGCTGAAGATTTTGTTCGACAGTCCAGTGGTGCAGCTATTAGTGTTGATGGTACTGTTCACCAGTCCAGTGGTGCAGCTGGTAGTGTTGTTGATGGTGCTGTTCGCCAGTTCAGTGGTGTAGCTGGTAGTGTTGTTGATGGTGCTGTTCGCCATTTCAGTGGTGCAGCTGGTAGTGTTGTTGATGGTGCTGTTCGCCATTTCAGTGGTGCAGCTGGTAGTGTTGTTGATGGTGCTGTTCGCCAGTCCAGTGGTGCAGTTGGTAGTGTTGATGGTGCTGTTCGCCAGTTCAGTGGTGCAGCTGGTAGTGTTGTTGATGGTGCTGTTCACCAGTCCAGTGGTGCAGCTGGTCGTATTGATGATACTGTTCACCAGTCCAGTGGTGCAGCTGGTAGTGTTGATGGTGCTGTTCACCAGTCCAGTGGTGCAGCTGGTAGTGTTGATGATGGTGCTGTTCACCAGTCCAGTGGTGCAGTTGGTAGTGTTGATGGTGCTGTTCTCCAGTTCAGTGGTGCAGCTGGTAGTGTTGTTGATGGTGCTGTTCACCAGTCAAGTGGTGCAGCTGGTCGTATTGATGATACTGTTCACCAGTCCAGTGGTGCAGCTGGTAGTGTTGTTGATGGTGCTGTTCACCAGTCCAGTGGTGCAGCTGGTCGTATTGATGATACTGTTCACCAGTCCAGTGGTGCAGCTGGTAGTGTTGATGATACTGTTCACCAGTCCAGTGGTGCAGCTGGTAGTGTTGATGGTGCTGTTCACTAGTCCAGTGGTGCAGCTGGTAGTGTTATGATGATGCTGTTCACCAGTCCAGTGGTGCAGTTGGTAGTGTTGATGGTGCTGTTCTCCAGTCCAGTGGTGCAGCTGCTAGTGTTGATGATGGTGCTGTTCCCCAGTCCAGTGGTGCAGCTGGTAGTGTTGATGGTGCTGTTCACCAGTCCAGTGGTGCAGTTGGTAGTGTTGATGGTGCTGTTCACCAGTCCAGTGGTGCAGCTGGTAGTGTTGTTGATGGTGCTGTTCACCAGTCAAGTGGTGCAGCTGGTCGTATTGATGATACTGTTCACCAGTCCAGTGGTGCAGCTGGTAGTGTTGATGGTGCTGTTCACTAGTCCAGTGGTGCAGCTGGTAGTGTTGATGATGGTGCTGTTCACCAGTCCAGTGGTGCAGTTGGTAGTGTTGATGGTGCTGTTCTCCAGTTCAGTGGTGCAGCTGGTAGTGTTGTTGATGGTGCTGTTCACCAGTCAAGTGGTGCAGCTGGTCGTATTGATGATACTGTTCACCAGTCCAGTGGTGCAGTTGGTAGTGTTGATGGTGCTGTTCACCAGTCCAGTGGTGCAGCTGTTAGTGTTGTTGATGGTGCTGTTCGCCAGTCCAGTGGTGCAGCTGGTAGTGTTGTTGATGGTGCTGTTCGCCAGTCCAGTGGTGCAGCTGGTAGTGTTGATGGTGCTGTTCACCAGTCCAGTGGTGCAGCTGGTAGTGTTGTTGATGGTGCTGTTCACCAGTCCAGTGGTGCAGCTGGTAGTGTTGATGGTGCTGTTCACCAGTCCAGTGGTGCAGTTGGTAGTGTTGATGGTGCTGTTCGCCAGTTCAGTGGTGCAGCTGGTAGTGTTGTTGATGGTGCTGTTCGCCAGTCCAGTGGTGCAGCTGGTAGTGTTGATGGTGCTGTTCACCAGTCCAGTGGTGCAGCTGGTCGTATTGATGATACTGTTCACCAGTCCAGTGGTGCAGCTGGTAGTGTTGATGATGGTGCTGTTCACCAGTCCAGTGGTGCAGCTGTTAGTGTTGTTGATGGTGCTGTTCGCCAGTCCAGTGGTGCAGCTGGCAGTGTTGTTGATGGTGCTGTTCGCCAGTCCAGTGGTGCAGCTGGTAGTGTTGATGGTTCTGTTCACCAGTCCAGTGGTGCAGCTGGTAGTGTTGTTGATGGTGCTGTTCACCAGTCCAGTGGAGCAGCTGGTAGTGTTGTTGATGGTGCTGTTCACCAGTCCAGTGGTGCAGCTGGCAATGTTGTTGATAGTGCTGATCTCCCACCCTGGTGCAGCTGGTAGTGCTGCTGTTGTCATACAGTGATGGCTTTCATGTAGAAATCGTAGCATGCATCAAAAACTGGGCCTCTTCTTTTGTTGTAGCATGTTTGTGTCAGACGCCAGACAGAGGTATGACAGGATGTTTACCTGGAGTTTACCTGGAGAGAGTTTCGGGGGTCAACGCCCCCGCGGCCCGGTCTGTGACCAGGCCTCCTGGTGGATCAGCGCCTGATCAACCAGGCTGTTGCTGCTGGCTGCACGCAAACCAACGTACGAGCCACAGCCCGGCTGATCAGGAACTGCCTTTAGGTGCTTGTCCAGTGCCAGCTTGAAGACTGCCAGGGGTCTGTTGGTAATCCCCCTTATGTGTGCTGGGAGGCAGTTGAACAGTCTCGGTCCCCTGACACTTATTGTATGGTCTCTTAACGTGCTAGTGACACCCCTGCTTTTCATTGGGGGGATGGTGCATCGTCTGCCAAGTCTTTTGCTTTCGTAGTGAGTGATTTTCGTGTGCAAGTTCGGTACTAGTCCCTCTAGGATTTTCCAGGTGTATATAATCATGTATCTCTCCCTCCTGCGTTCCAGGGAATACAGGTTTAGAAACCTCAAGCGCTCCCAGTAATTGAGGTGTTTTATCTCCGTTATGCGCGCCGTGAAAGTTCTCTGTACATTTTCTAGGTCGGCAATTTCACCTGCCTTGAAAGGTGCTGTTAGAGTGCAGCAATATTCCAGCCTAGATAGAACAAGTGACCTGAAGAGTGTCATCATGGGCTTGGCCTCCCTAGTTTTGAAGGTTCTCATTATCCATCCTGTCATTTTTCTAGCAGATGCGATTGATACAATGTTATGGTCCTTGAAGGTGAGATCCTCCGACATAATCACTCCCAGGTCTTTGACGTTGGTGTTTCGCTCTATTTTGTGGCCAGAATTTGTTTTGTACTCTGATGAAGATTTAATTTCCTCATGTTTACCATATCTGAGTAATTGAAATTTCTCATCGTTGAACTTCATATTGTTTTCTGCAGCCCACTGAAAGATTTGGTTGATGTCCGCCTGGAGCCTTGCAGTGTCTGCAATGGAAGACACTGTCATGCAGATTCGGGTGTCATCTGCAAAGGAAGACACGGTGCTGTGGCTGACATCCTTGTCTATGTCGGATATGAGGATGAGGAACAAGATGGGAGCTAGTACTGTGCCTTGTGGAACAGAGCTTTTCACCGTAGCTGCCTCGGACTTTACTCTGTTGACGACTACTCTCTGTGTTCTGTTAGTGAGGAAATTATAGATCCATCGACCAACTTTTCCTGTTATTCCTTTAGCGCGCATTTTGTGCGCTATTACGCCATGGTCACACTTGTCGAAGGCTTTTGCAAAGTCTGTATATATTACATCTGCATTCTTTTTGTCTTCTAGTGCATTTAGGACCTTGTCGTAGTGATCCAGTAGTTGAGACAGACAGGAGCGACCTGTTCTAAACCCATGTTGCCCTGGGTTGTGTAACTGATGGGTTTCTAGATGGGTGGTGATCTTGCTTCTTAGGACCCTTTCAAAGATTTTTATGATATGGGATGTTAGTGCTATTGGTCTGTAGTTCTTTGCTGTTGCTTTACTGCCCCCTTTGTGGAGTGGGGCTATGTCTGTTGTTTTTAGTAACTGAGGGACGACCCCCGTGTCCATGCTCCCTCTCCATAGGATGGAAAAGGCTCGTGATAGGGGCTTCTTGCAGTTCTTGATGAACACAGAGTTCCATGAGTCTGGCCCTGGGGCAGAGTGCATGGGCATGTCATTTATCGCCTGTTCGAAGTCATTTGGCGTCAGGATAACATCGGATAGGCTTGTGTTAATCAAATTTTGTGGCTCTCTCATAAAAAATTCATTTTGATCTTCGACTCTCAGTCTGGTTAGCGGCTTGCTAAAAACTGAGTCATATTGGGACTTGAGTAGCTCACTCATTTCCTTGCTGTCATCTGTGTAGGACCCATCTTGTTTAAGTAGGGGCCCAATACTGGACGTTGTTCTCGATTTTGATTTGGCATAGGAGAAGAAATACTTTGGGTTTCTTTCGATTTCATTTATGGCTTTTAGTTCTTCCCGCGATTCCTGACTCCTAAAGGATTCTTTTAGCTTAAGTTCGATGCTTGCTATTTCTCTGACCAGTGTCTCCCTGCGCATTTCTGATATATTGACCTCTTTTAGCCGCTCTGTTATTCTTTTCCGTCGCCTGTAAAGGGAGCGCCTGTCTCTTTCTATTTTACATCTACTCCTCCTTTTTCTTAGAGGAATAAGCCTTGTGCATACATCGAGTGCCACCGAGTTAATCTGTTCTAGGCATAAGTTTGGGTCTGTGTTGCTTAGTATATCTTCCCAGCTTATATCGGTTAGGACTTGGTTTACTTGGTCCCACTTTATGTTTTTGTTATTGAAGTTGAATTTGGTGAATGCTCCCTCGTGACTAGTCTCATTTTGTCGGTCTGTAGACAGATCAAGATTACAATCTTCAGTATAACAATAATCAAAAGAGAATTTCACTGACTTGAAACTGAGGGCAACTGACACCAGTCAGTCCACCTGTCATCATTCTATCACGCAGGAGGAGCACACGTCTATGGTGGATCCAAGATAATAAGCAGACTCTTGGGTGTCAGTACTGCCCGGCTCCGGCTGGGTTACAAGCATGTCTGGAATAATGCATCTCCACCTCCAGATGATATACACATAACTACAGTGGAACCTCAAAAATCGAACGTATCACATATCGAACGTTTCGAAAATAGGACCATTTTTTCGGACAAACTGTGTCCCTATTATCGAACGCGCGCCTATTTTCGGACCGCCGGGTACGGGACCTGTCTGCCAGATGGACAATTGCTACGCCTTCATTCATTTTGTGCTGGATTGCAATAAGATTAAAGAATAAAGAAATAACAGAAATATCAGTCTTTTATCCACAGTGGCATATTACCTATTGTAAATAAACCAAAGATACATTGCTAAAATATAAGGTAATATAAATTATTTAGAACCACATATCAGCTACACTGTAACATTCTTTGTGACTGAATTTATCTCTTTATAAATAAGTCATTACGAATATAACCAGAAACAAACATATAAAGAGTTCATTACCACTGTAACTTGTATAGCTGTCGAAACATTGGGGCTCAGTGCCTGGACCCATTGTGTACCTATGTAATCTTGACAGCCCAAAGGATGGGTATGAGGTGCATAATAAAAATATTAAACTGTCTCATATACCTATCTTTAACACAAATAAGAGCTGTTCATAATCTCTTCCGCCTAAAAAAACATATTTTTTCCTTCTCTAGTTACCTTCGTTGCGACGTTATCGATAACTGATACATATTCGTCAGGTCGCAAATCGAAAGAATTAGCAGTCTTCGCTGAAGACTCCAGGACCTTCTTCATTTCCACCTTTACACCTTTCCCGCTCACAAGTTTCCGGTCATAACGGCTAGTTTTCTCATTACGGTGGTTGGTCTCCTCTTAACTCCAGCTGAAATCCTCTTTCTAGTTCCGAGGATGAACCTTGCAGTCCTCCTTAAGACAATACTTCTTTCTTAGTCTCCTCCAGTTAGCCTTCACCACAAGGTACAGCACATAGAACAAGCTAAACATTTCTTCACTGGAAATATGTCAACGGACAGCTCTCATATATATATATTATACAAAGAGAGAGAGAGAGAGTTGGGTCCTTCACACCTGTAACAGTGAGCTCAACTGCTGCATCTCTTCATTCTTATACATATCTTCTGCCAAGGCTAGGCATACCGGTCCATTTCTTCCACTTTCAAATGTAGAATAACCCTCGTCTCTGCATTATACTGACAAAGCCCGTGGGCAAAACGTCTCAAAAAATGTCCCCAAGTGCTGCAGACGCACGTTAGTCAACAACTTGTCAAAATTATGTACCATTAATATAAAGATAACTCTGGGTTCTTCACTGATAATGAGCCCCAACTCTATATAATTTTTATCAATTATTTCATATCGTCCTTTGTACAAGATGACACAAAAATATCACAACTAATTAATAATTATTTAGAACCCTCGTATAAGGTATAACGTAACACTGCGCCCCCTAGAGACGTGGTTATTAAACAGTCTAACTGATTATTATGTTAATCAAAGGGAAGCGCTAAACCCGGAGGATTATACAGCGCTTGGGGGGGGGGATGTGGAAGGCATTCAGGCTTAATTCGGGGAACTGGAGCACAGATCCAATTCCCTAAATCAAGAGCCCCTCACCAACATCAAGGACCCTTCCTTGAGGGGATAACAGTCTAACTGAACAATGTTATGAGTGGCTGTTACCTCAGTTTGTGCTGCATGAGTTCAGTGCCACGAATAAATCATCACATAAATAACCTGTATATAAGAGAGAGAAGCTTACGACGACGTTTCGGTCCGACTTGGACCATTTACAAAGTCGGATCGAAAAGTGGTGGTCAGCTTCTCTCACATGTGCGGGTTATTAACGCATTGTTCCAGTCACTGTGTCGTGCCTGGTTAGTCTACATGCTCATTCATATGGAAGCACTAAACCCGTGAAATCATACATCACCTGCGTGCAGGAGGTGAGCAGATTTGGTCCGAGGAAAGGGTAGCTCCAATACCTTCGATCAAGAGTTCCTCACTGGCATCAACAGCAACATTATCTTCAAGTCAAGAGTTTTACTGGGACTAAAATATTGCGGTAAATGTGTAATGTTAGTTACGGTGTCGTGGCGCTTTAATTAATATAGATTTATTTAATATCATTAATTAAATTTCTAACGTGAACAGTAATTATCACGAGAATTAAATTATATAATAATGTTTAATACATATATGTAACATTCCATTATTCAGAAAATAAAATTATTGAAAATCCTGACTCATTTTCAATTATTATTTTATTATTGTTATTGGTATATATATATATATATATATATATATATATATATATATATATATATATATATATATATATATATATATATATATATATATATGTATATATATATATTTATATATATATATATATATATATATATATATATATATATATATATATATATATATATATATATATATATATATATATATAGGCTCCACCTCTGTTGTATATATATATTATATATATATATAATATATATATATATATATATATATATATATATATATATATATATATATATATATATATATATATATATAATATATATATATATATATATATATATATATATATATATATATATATATATATATATATATATATATATATATATATATTATATATATATATATATTTAGATAAGGCTAAAGAGGTCTTTGTGGCATTTATGGATTTGGAAAAGGCGTATGACAGGGTGGATAGGGGGGCAATGTGGCAGATGTTGCAAGTGTATGGTGTAGGAGGTAGGTTACTGAAAGCAGTGAAGAGTTTTTACGAGGATAGTGAGGCTCAAGTTAGAGTATGTAGGAAAGAGGGAAATTTTTTCCCAGTAAAAGTAGGCCTTAGACAAGGATGTGTGATATCACCGTGGTTGTTTAATATATTTATAGATGGGGTTGTAAGAGAAGTAAATGCGAGGGTCTTGGCAAGAGGTGTGGAGTTAAAAGATAAAAAATCACACACAAAGTGGGAGTTGTCACAGCTGCTCTTTGCTGATGACACTGTGCTCTTGGGAGATTCTGAAGAGAAGCTGCAGAGATTGGTGGATGAATTTGGTAGGGTGTGCAAAAGAAGAAAATTAAAGGTGAATACAGGAAAGAGTAAGGTTATGAGGATAACAAAAAGATTAGGTGATGAAAGATTGAATATCAGATTGGAAGGAGAGAGTATGGAGGAGGTGAACGTATTCAGATATTTGGGAGTGGACGTGTCAGCGGATGGGTCTATGAAAGATGAGGTGAATCATAGAATTGATGAGGGAAAAAGAGTGAGTGGTGCACTTAGGAGTCTGTGGAGACAAAGAACTTTGTCCTTGGAGGCAAAGAGGGGAATGTATGAGAGTATAGTTTTACCAACGCTCTTATATGGGTGTGAAGCGTGGGTGATGAATGTTGCAGCGAGGAGAAGGCTGGAGGCAGTGGAGATGTCATGTCTGAGGGCAATGTGTGGTGTGAATATAATGCAGAGAATTCGTAGTTTGGAAGTTAGGAGGAGGTGCGGGATTACCAAAACTGTTGTCCAGAGGGCTGAGGAAGGGTTGTTGAGGTGGTTCGGACATGTGGAGAGAATGGAGCGAAACAGAATGACTTCAAGAGTGTATCGGTCTGTAGTGGAAGGAAGGCGGGGTAGGGGTCGGCCTAGGAAGGGTTGGAGGGAGGGGGTAAAGGAGGTTTTGTGTGCGAGGGGCTTGGACTTCCAGCAGGCATGCGTGCGCGTGTTTGATAGGAGTGAATGGAGACAAATGGTTTTTAATACTTGACGTGCTGTTGGAGTGTGAGCAAAGTAACATTTATGAAGGGGTTCAGGGAAACCGGCAGGCCGGACTTGAGTCCTGGAGATGGGAAGTACAGTGCCTGCACTCTGAAGGAGGGGTGTTAATGTTGCAGTTTAAAAACTGTAGTGTAAAGCACCCTTCTGGCAAGACAGTGATGGAGTGAATGATGGTGAAAGTTTTTCTTTTTCGGGCCACCCTGCCTTGGTGAGAATCGGCCAGTGTGATAAAAATAAATAAAATATATATATATACATATATATATATATACATATATATATATATATATATATATATATATATATATATATATATTTTATTTTTTTTTTTTTTATTATCACACCGGCCGATTCCCACCAAGGCAGGGTGGCCCGAAAAAGAAAAACTTTCACCATCATTCACTCCATCACTGTCTTGCCAGAAGGGTGCTTTACACTACAGTTTTTAAACTGCAACATTAACACCCCTCCTTCAGAGTGCAGGCACTGTCTCCCAACTCAAGTCCGGCCTGCCGTTTCCCTGAATCCCTTCATAAATGTTGCTGCTCACACTCCAACAGTACGTCAATATTAAAAACCATTTGTCTCCATTCACTCCTATCAAACACGCTCACGCATGCCTGCTGAAGTCAAGCCCTCGCACACAAAACCTCCTTTACCCTCCTCCAACCCTTCCAGGGCCGACCCCTACCCGCCTGCCTTCCTTCCACTACAGACTGATACACTCTTCTAGTCATTCTGTTTCGCTCCATTCTCTACATGTCCGAACCACCTCAACAACCCTTCGTCAGCCCTCTGGACAACAGTTTTGGTAATCCCGCACCTCCTCCTAACTTCCAAACTACGAATTCTCTGCATTATATTCACCACACATTGCCCTCAGACATGACATCTCCACTGCCTCCAGCTCCTCGCTGCAACATTCATCCCCACGCTTCACACCCATATAAGAGCGTTGGTAAACTATACTCTCATACATTCCCTCTTTGCCTCCAGGACAAAGTTCTTTGTCTCCACAGACTCCTAAGTGCACCACTCTCTTTTTCCCTCATCAATTCTATGATTCACCTCATCTTTCAGACCCATCTGACACGTCCACTCCCAAATATCTGAATACGTTCACCTCCTCCATATCTCTCCTCCAATCTGATATTCAATCTTTCATCACCTAATCTTTTTGTTATCCTCATAACCTTACTCTTTCCTGTATTCACCTTTAATTTTCTTCTTTTGCACCCTACCAAATTCATCCACCAATCTCTGCAACTCTTCAGAATCTCCCAAAGCACAGTGTCATCGGCAAAGAGCAGCTGTGACAACTCCCACTTTGTGTGTGATTCTTTATCTTTAACTCCACGCCTCTTGCCAAGACCCTCGCATTTACTTCTCTACAACCCCATCTATAAATATATTAAACAACCACGTGACATCACACATCCTTGTCTAAGGCCTACTTTTACTGGGAAAAAATTTCCTCTTTCCTACATACTCTAACTTGAGCCTCACTATCCTCGTAAAAACTCTTCACTGCTTTCAGTAACCTACCTCCTACACCATACACTTGCAACATCTGCCACATTGCCCCCTATCCACCCTGTCATACGCCTTTTCCAAATCCATAAATGCCACAAAGACCTCTTTAGCCTTATCTAAATACTGTTCACTTATATGTTTCACTGTAAACACCTGGTCCACACACCCCCTACCTTTCCTAAAGCCTCCTTGTTCATCTGCTATCCTATTCTCCGTCTTACTCTTAATTCTTTCAATTATAACTCTACCATACACTTTACCAGGTACACTCAACAGACTTATCCCCTATAATTTTTGCACTCTCTTTTATCCCCTTTGCCTTTATACAAAGGAACTATGCATGCTCTCTGCCAATCCCTAGGTACCTTACCCTCTTCCATACATTTATTAAATAATTGCACCAACCACTCCAAAACTATATCCCCACCTGCTTTTAACATTTCTATCTTTATCCCATCAATCCCGGCTGCCTTACCCCCTTTCATTTTACCTACTGCCTCACGAACTTCCCCCCCACTCACAACTGGCTCTTCCTCACTCCTACAAGATGTTATTCCTCCTTGCCCTATACACGAAATCACAGCTTCCCTATCTTCATCAACATTTAACAATTCCTCAAACTGTTCCTTCCATCTTCCCAATACCTCTACCTCTCCCAAAACAACCACTCTGAAAGAATAGAGAAATTCCAAGCGCTTTCGTGACTACTCACATTATCAAGGAACTATGAAAGTGAAGCATCCAAGGAAGCTATATAAGGGGTCCGGCCAGCACCTCACTATCAGATCCCACAACAGTTAAACACGTGACACGCGGCGAGCCAACTTGGATAGGTCCTTTGCACAACTCACCCCCAAGCTATTCTACCCAAGAAAATTTAAAAATTATTTGTCCAGTGTATTATTAAATTCTTCCCAAATTCTATTAATTATAAATGGATCTAATTTATATAAACCAAAGGAAATATTCATATTATTGTCAAAACTGCTTTTTATGAAACAAGATTCAATTATATTCCTGTCGACCATGGACTTGCTTGATACTACTTTCTCAACTTTTTGAAAATCAATTGGATGGTTAAAATCTCTTACATGAATAAATAGAGCATTGGAATCTTGTCCAGTTCTAATGCTATATTTATGTTGTTTTAATCTTAGTTCGAGATTTTTACCAGTTTGACCGTAATAAACTTTATCGCAAATTTTACAAGGAATCTTATAGACACATCCATCAGCATTTTGGGGGGAATTCTTTATCAAAAGTTTTTTTACTGTATCAAGATTTTTGAATACAACTTTAATATTAAAAGTCTTAAGAAGAGAAGGCATATCAACCAAGTTTTCATGGTAAGGGAGAACCAACATATTTTTAGTTGAATAAGGCTGGTTGCCCCTTTTTGGATTATAAAAAGTGTTTCTAGCAACTTTAAAAGATTTATCAATTACATTTCTTGGGTATTTTAAATCATTACCTATTTCATAAATTTTGGATATTTCCTCATCTATGAACTCAGGACTACAAATTCGTAAAGCTCTCAAAAACATTGATGAGAAAACAGACAGTTTGACTCTATCTTGATGCGAGGAATAATAGTGGACATAGGAACAGTTATTTGTAGGTTTTCTGTAAATTTTAAATTTGAATTCATTATTACCCTTAATAATTAAAACATCTAGAAAAGGCAATGAGTTATTTTCTTCAAACTCAACAGTAAAGTTTATAGAATGGGCTAAGCTATTTAATTTTCCAAGAAAATGGTGTATATCTACATTTTTGGGCATAAGACACAAAATATCATCAACATATCTGAACCATTTAGCTCTATTAGGGAGGATTGTGTTAAGCAACCTAGTTTCAAAAAATTCCATGTAGTATAGGTTACTAAGAACAGGTGAAAGAGGATTTCCCATTGCCATACCAAACTTCTGAGTGTAAAACTTATCATTAAATACAAATTTTGCATCAACAATGCAAAGTTTAATAAGTTTAATGATAGTAGGAACTGGCAATGGTAAATCATAGTTAACGAGTTCTTCAGATAAGAAACTTAATAAATCATCAACAGGAACTTTCGTAAACAAGGAAGTAACATCAAAACTAACCATGTTAAAATCATTTAAGTCAGTCAAGGAGCTTAATTTATCAACCAAGTCTATGTTGTTTTTAACATTAAAATTAGAAATTTTGCCAACAATAGGGCTCAAAATATCAACAAGCCATTTGGATAATTTATATGAAACTGATTCTATGGAGCTAATAATTGGTCTGACTGCATTCCCTGGTTTGTGTGTTTTTATTAGTCCATACATGTAAGGTAAAGATGGATTAGTGGAAGTAAATTGTTTGACTAATTCATCTTTGCCTTTCAATAGAAGTTTTATTGTTTTATTGAAATTGCTGTTAACGGTTTCTAGGGGATTTTTCCTAAGTTTAGAATAGGTTTCAGTATCATCTAAGAGACTATTCATTTTTTCTTGGTAATCATTTTCTTTCATAATTACTATTGCATTTATTTTGTCTGCTTTAGTAAGGCGCAAATTTTTATTGTTATTAAGTGTATCATAAGACTTAAAGAATCTTTGAGGGCAATTGGGAATGTTTGGTTTTAACATAGAGCTATATATCATTCCTTTACTAATATTAATTTCATCAGAGGCTAAATCAGAAAATTTTTCAAAGTTACAAAAGCTTTTCAATTTCAACATTATTAAGTTTTTTTGAAGTTGCAAAACTTAGGCCAAAACCTAGAGCAGCAGTTGTATGTTTGTCTAAAATTTCATCTGATAAGTTAATTACAAAATTGTTATTAGCATGCTTTGTCCAATCACTATTTTCAATTAAAATGTCTAATTTTCTTTGTAGTTTGTTCTTGAGTTCATTACAAATTCTTCTGAGTTTATTATAGCAATGATCCAACATACTGTGTTTCCATTCTGATGGAATGGCCTGATTAAAAGAGTATTTTTTGTTTCTCAATATTTTGAATGTTTCCTTCTCCTGTATTTTAGTTATTTCAATATGTTTCTGAAGAATAATTCTCATAAAATCGTCCTTTTGATGATTTTATGAGAATTATTCTTCAGAAACATATTGAAATAACTAAAATACAGGAGAAGGAAGCATTCAAAATATTGAGAAACAAAAAATACTCTTTTAATCAGGCCATTCCATCAGAATGGAAACACAGTATGTTGGATCATTGCTATAATAAACTCAGAAGAATTTGTAATGAACTCAAGAACAAACTACAAAGAAAATTAGACATTTTAATTGAAAATAGTGATTGGACAAAGCATGCTAATAACAATTTTGTAATTAACATATCAGATGAAATTTTAGACAAACATACAACTGCTGCTCTAGGTTTTGGCCTAAGTTTTGCAACTTCAAAAAAACTTAATAATGTTGAAATTGCAAAAGCCTTTTGTAATTTTGAAAAATTTTCTGATTTATCCTCTGATGAAATTAATATTAGTAAAGGAATGATATATAGCTCTATGTTAAAACCAAACATTCCCAATTGCCCTCAAAGATTCTTTAAGTCTTATGATACACTTAATAACAATAAAAATTTGTGCCTTACTAAAGCAGACAAAATAAATGCAATAGTAATTATGAAAGAAAATGATTACCAAGAAAAAATGAATAATCTCTTAGATGATACTGAAACCTATTCTAAACTTAGGAAAAATCCCCTAGAAACCGTTAACAGCAATTTCAATAAAACAATAAAACTTCTACTGAAAGGCAAAGATGAATTAGTCAAACAATTTACTTCCACTAATCCATCTTTACCTTACATGTATGGACTAATAAAAACACACAAACCAGGGAATCCAGTCAGACCAATTATTAGCTCCATAGGATTAGTTTCATATAAATTATCCAAATGGCTTGTTGATATTTTGAGACCTATTGTTGGCAAAATTTCTAACTTTAATGTTAAAAACAACATAGACTTGGTTAAGCTCCTTGACTGACTTAAATGATTTTAACATGGTTAGTTTTGATGTTACTTCCTTGTTTACGAAAGTTCCTGTTCATGATTTATTAAGTTTCTTATCTGAAGAACTCGTTAACTATGATTTACCACTGCCAGTTCCTACTATCATTAAACTTATTAAACTTTGCATTGTTGATGCAAAATTTGTATTTAATGATAAGTTTTACACTCAGAAGTTTGGTATGGCAATGAGAAATCCTCTTTCACCTGTTCTTAGTAACCTATACTACATGGAATTTTTTGAAACAAGGTTGCTTAACACAATCCTCCCTAATAGAGCTAAATGGTTCAGATATGTTGATGATATTTTGTGTCTTATGCCCAAAAATGTAGATATACACCATTTTCTTGGAAAATTAAATAGCTTAGCCCATTCTATAAACTTTACTGTTGAGTTTGAAGAAAATAACTCATTGCCTTTTCTAGATGTTTTAATTATTAAGGGTAATAATGAATTCAAATTTAAAATTTACAGAAAACCTACAAATAACTGTTCCTATGTCCACTATTATTCCTCGCATCAAGATAGAGTCAAACTGTCTGTTTTCTCATCAATGTTTTTGAGAGCTTTACGAATTTGTAGTCCTGAGTTCATAGATGAGGAAATATCCAAAATTTATGAAATAGGTAATGATTTAAAATACCCAAGAAATGTAATTGATAAATCTTTTAAAGTTGCTAGAAACACTTTTTATAATCCAAAAAGGGGCAACCAGCCTTATTCAACTAAAAATATGTTGGTTCTCCCTTACCATGAAAACTTGGTTGATATGCCTTCTCTTCTTAAGACTTTTAATATTAAAGTTGTATTCAAAAATCTTGATACAGTAAAAAAACTTTTGATAAAGAATTCCCCCCAAAATGCTGATGGATGTGTCTATAAGATTCCTTGTAAAATTTGCGATAAAGTTTATTACGGTCAAACTGGTAAAAATCTCGAACTAAGATTAAAACAACATAAATATAGCATTAGAACTGGACAAGATTCCAATGCTCTATTTATTCATGTAAGAGATTTTAACCATCCAATTGATTTTCAAAAAGTTGAGAAAGTAGTATCAAGCAAGTCCATGGTCGACAGGAATATAATTGAATCTTGTTTCATAAAAAGCAGTTTTGACAATAATATGAATATTTCCTTTGGTTTATATAAATTAGATCCATTTATAATTAATAGAATTTGGGAAGAATTTAATAATACACTGGACAAATAATTTTTAAATTTTCTTGGGTAGAATAGCTTGGGGGTGAGTTGTGCAAAGGACCTATCCAAGTTGGCTCGCCGCGTGTCACGTGTTTAACCGTTGTGGGATCTGATAGTGAGGTGCTGGCCGGACCCCTTATATAGCTTCCTTGGATGCTTCACTTTCATAGTTCCTTGATAATGTGAGTAGTCACGAAAGTGCTTGGAATTTCTCTATTCTTTCAGAGTGGTTGTTTTGCATATTTTGAAATCACCTGTTCACTGTGATCTTATTGCATATATATATATATATATATATATATATATATATATATATATATATATATATATATATATATATATATATATATATATATATATATATATATTATATATGTCTATATATATATATATATATATATATATATATATATATATATATATATATATATTTATGTATATATATATATATATATATATATATATATATATATATATATATATATATATGTTTGTGTTTCCTGTAAATGTATTCAATCTATTAATAAATTTTCCCAGAAAATATAAAATATAGGGGGTGGTAGGAGAAGAAAATATTCAAACAGCTCCGGGGAGAACCTTGAGTTTTCCCTGAGGTACGTTTATTGTCTTCTCTGAGGATGAGGGTCCCCAGTCCAGTTACAGAGATGGTACCTCCCTATATATATATAAATTATTGCATACACCGATTTTCGCTTGCTCTATTCGGCAAGAAGTGCGTTGCTATTTAATTCGGCTAACATATATATATATATATATATATATATATATATATATATATATATATATATATATATATATATATATATATATATATATATATATATATATATATATATATAAACACTGATCTCTGGCTGAAGGAGACTCGAACCTACGAACCTTGGAACAAGGTACGCAGTGCTTTACCAATCTACCCACACTGGACAATACCTTGGCGTGTAGCTAGTGCTACACGTTTGATCCAAGGCAGCCAGCTTTCAGGGAGAAGCTCACAGCTTTTCATCTCATCCCCTGCATGCATCAGCCTTACTAGAGATATTAACAAAGCAAGGAATTCGCAAGAGCATGCGAAATATACAAAATGCATGCAGGGGATGAGATGAAAAGCTGTAAGCCTTCTCCCTGAAAGCTGGCTGCCTTGGATCAAACGTGTAGCACTAGCTACACGCCAAGGTATTGTCCAGTGTGGGTAGATTGGTAAAGCACTGCGTACCTTGTTTCAAGGTTCGTAGGTTCGAGTCTCCTTCAACCAGAGATGAGTGTTTGTGTATATTTCGCCTGCTCTCGCGAATTCCTTGTATATATATATATATATATATATATATATATATATATATATATATATATATATATATATATATATATATATCTTTCTTTCTTTCAAGGCACCACCCGTATCCCACCGAGGCAGGGTGGCCCAAAAGGAAAAACGAAAGTTTCTCATTTTTCATTTAGTAATTTATACAGAAGAAGGGGTTACTAGCCCCTTGCTCCCGGCATTTTAGTCGCCTCTTACAACACGCATGGCTTACGGAGGAAGAATTCTGTTCCACTTCCCCATGGAGGTAAGAGGAAATAAACAAGAACAAGAACTAGTAAGAATATAGAAGAAACCCAGAGGGGTGTGTATATATATATGCTTGTACATGTATGTGTAGTGTGACCTGAGTGTAAGTAGAGGTAGCGAGACGTACCTGAAACCTTGCATGTTTATGAGACAGAAAAATGGACACCAGCAATACTACCATCATGTAAAACAATTACAGGCTTTCGTTTTACACTCACCTGGCAGGACAGTAGTACCTCCCTGGGTGGTTGCTGTCTACCAACCTACTACCTATAATATATATATATATATATATATATATATATATATATATATATATATATATATATATATATACATATATATATATATATATATATATATGTATATATATATATATATATATATATATATATATATATATATATATATATATATATATATATATATATAAATATATATATATATATATATATATATATATATATATATATATATATATATATATATATATATATATATATATATATATATATATATATATATATATATATATATATATATAATGTTAGCCGAATTAAATAGCAACGCACTTCTTGCCGAATAGGGCAAGCGAAAATTTGTGTATGCAATAATTTCTCAAAAATAATTCTGAATCTTAGGAAAAAAATTTCATTGTGTTTGTTTATAATTAAATTATTGTAAACTTATATGAAATATATTTAGTTAGATTAGGCTAAATTAAATTGAGCTTGAAATTAAGACACATGTGCAACATCTGGGTATCTTTATTGTAGACGTTTCGCCATCCAGTGGTTTTATCAATACAAATTCTAGGGCATAACTTGAAGACAGTATAACTATGTACAGAAGATGAGGTAATCAGTCCATCAACCTAGGAGTAGGTGCGAAGAACACCGTAGTCGTGGAGATTCTGAAGCAGAAGAAAGGAGCCTGGCGCTTATATAGTAACGTCAGGTGTAGCAGACGAGGGCATATTCACTGGTAGGCGGGATTCCCCAGTGGAAGTAGGTCCTTCCCAAAGAGATGGGTTAGCTTGTTATTATAAGGATAGGTAAGTTTCCTAAGGCTCTTTTGGTACAAAATCATTAATTTTTATTATTTTTTATTATCACACTGGCCGATTCCCACCAAGGCAGGGTGGCCCGAAAAAGAAAAACTTTCACCATCATTCACTCCATCACTGTCTTGCCAGAAGGGTGCTTTACACTACAGTTTTTAAACTGCAACATTAACACCCCTCCTTCAGAGTGCAGGCACTGTACTTCCCATCTCCAGGACTCAAGTCCGGCCTGCCGGTTTCCCTGAACCCCTTCATAAATGTTACTTTGCTCACACTCCAACAGCACGTCAAGTATTAAAAACCATTTGTCTCCATTCACTCCTATCAAACACGCTCACGCATGCCTGCTGGAAGTCCAAGCCCCTCGCACACAAAACCTCCTTTACCCCCTCCCTCCAACCTTTCCTAGGCCGACCCCTACCCCGCCTTCCTTCCACTACAGACTGATACACTCTTGAAGTCATTCTGTTTCGCTCCATTCTCTCTACATGTCCGAACCACCTCAACAACCCTTCCTCAGCCCTCTGGACAACAGTTTTGGTAACCCTGCACCTCCTCCTAACTTCCAAACTACGAATTCTCTGCATTATATTCACACCACACATTGCCCTCAGACATAACATCTCCACTGCCTCCAGCCTTCTCCTCGCTGCAACATTCATCACCCACGCTTCATACCCATATAAGAGCGTTGGTAAAACTATACTCTCATACATTCCCCTATTTACCTCCAAGGACAAAGTTCTTTGTCTCCACAGACTCCTAAGTGCACCACTCACTCTTTTTCCCTCATCAATTCTATGATTCACCTCATCTTTCATAGACCCATCCGCTGACACGTCCACTCCCAAATATCTGAATACGTTCACCTCCTCCATACTCTCTCCCTCCAATCTGATATTCAATCTTTCATCACCTAATCTTTTTGTTATCCTCATACCCTTACTCTTTCCTGTATTCACCTTTAATTTTCTTCTTTTGCACACCCTACCAAATTCATCCACCAATCTCTGCAACTTCTCTTCAGAATCTCCCAAGAGCACAGTGTCATCAGCAAAGAGCAGCTGTGACAACTCCCACTTTGTGTGTGATTCTTTATCTTTTAACTCCACGCCTCTTGCCAAGACCCTCGCATTTACTTCTCTTACAACCCCATCTATAAATATATTAAACAACCACGGTGACATCACACATCCTTGTCTAAGGCCTACTTTTACTGGGAAAAAATTTCCCTCTTTCCCACATACTCTAACTTGAGCCTCACTATCCTCGTAAAAACTCTTCACTGCTTTCAGTAACCTACCTCCTACACCATACACCTGCAACATCTGCCACATTGTCCCCCTGTCCACCCTGTCATACGCCTTTTCCAAATCCATAAATGCCACAAAGACCTCTTTAGCCTTATCTAAATACTGTTCACTTATATGTTTCTCTGTAAACACCTGGTCCACACACCCCCTACCTTTCCTAAAGCCTCTTTGTTCATCTGCTATCCTATTCTCCGTCTTACTCTTAATTCTTTCAATTATAACTCTACCATACACTTTACCAGGTATACTCAACAGACTTATCCCCCTATAATTTTTGCACTCTCTTTTATCCCCTTTGCCTTTATACAAAGGAACTATGCATGCTCTCTGCCAATCCCTAGGTACCTTACCCTCTTCCATACATTTATTAAATAATTGCACCAACCACTCCAAAACTATATCCTCACCTGCTTTTAACATTTCTATCTTTATCCCATCAATCCCGGCTGCCTTACCCCCTTTCATTTTACCTACTGCCTCATGAACTTCCCCCACACTCACAACTGGCTCTTCCTCACTCCTACAAGATGTTATTCCTCCCTGCCCTATACACGAAATCACAGCTTCCCCATCTTCATCAACATTTAACAATTCCTCAAAATATTCCCTCCATCTTCCCAATACCTCTAACTCTCCATTTAATAACTCTCCTCTCCTATTTTTAACTGACAAATCCATTTGTTCTCTAGGCTTTCTTAACTTGTTAATCTCACTCCAAAACTTTTTCGTATTTTCAACAAAATTTGTTGATAACATCTCACCCACTCTCTCATTTGCTCTCTTTTTACATTGCTTCACCACTCTCTTAACCTCTCTCTTTTTCTCCATATACTCTTCCCTCCTTGCATCACTTCTACTTTGTAAAAACTTCTCATATGCTAACTTTTTCTCCCTTACTACTCTCTTTACATCATCATTCCACCAATCGCTCCTCTTCCCTCCTGCACCCACTTTCCTGTAACCACAAACTTCTGCTGAACACTCTAACACTACATTTTTAAACCTACCCCATACCTCTTCGACCCCATTGCCTATGCTCTCATTAGCCCATCTATCCTCCAATAGCTGTTTATATCTTACCCTAACTGCCTCCTCTTTTAGTTTATAAACCTTCACCTCTCTCTTCCCTGATGCTTCTATTCTCCTTGTATCCCATCTACCTTTTACTCTCAGTGTAGCTACAACTAGAAAGTGATCTGATATATCTGTGGCCCCTTTATAAACATGTACATCCTGAAGTCTACTCAACAGTCTTTTATCTACCAATACATAATCCAACAAACTACTGTCATTTCGGCCCACATCATATCTTGTATACTTATTTATCCTCTTTTTCTTAAAATATGTATTACCTATAACTAAACCCCTTTCTATACAAAGTTCAATCAAAGGGCTCCCATTATCATTTACCCCTGGCACCCGAAACTTACCTACCACACCCTCTCTAAAAGTTTCTCCTACTTTAGCATTCAGGTCCCCTACCACAATTACTCTCTCACTTGGTTCAATGGCTCCTATACATTCACTTAACATCTCCCAAAATCTCTCTCTCTCCTCTGCATTCCTCTCTTCTCCAGGTGCATACACGCTTATTATGACCCACTTCTCGCATCCAACCTTTACTTTAATCCACATAATTCTTGAATTTACACATTCATATTCTCTTTTCTCCTTCCATAACTGATCATTTAACATTACTGCTACCTCTTCCTTTGCTCTAACTCTCTCAGATACTCCAGATTTAATCCCATTTATTTCCCCCCACTGAAACTCTCCTACCCCCTTCAGCTTTGTTTCGCTTAGGGCCAGGACATCCAACTTCTTTTCATTCATAACATCAGCAATCATCTGTTTCTTGTCATCCGCACTACATCCACGCACATTTAAGCATCCCAGTTTTATAAAGTTTTTCTTTATATTAACATAAATGAAAAAGTGTATCTTTAAATGTATATGAGAAAATTTTAAAACGGACTTAATTTTAAATGAGTTCTTGCTAATTGGCCAGTTTTACCTATTCAATAGCTCTCTGGGTAATGCTCTTAGTAACCCAACACTTCCTTCTAAACTCCAAACTACGTATTCTTTGCATAATATTTACACCAAGTATTGCCTCAGACACGACGTCTCCACTGTCTTCAGCCTCCTTCTTGCTGCAGCATTTATAACTCAAGCCTCACACCCATATAAGAGTGTTGGAACCTCTATATCCTTATACATTCCCCCTTTTGCCTCCATGGATAAAATTCATCTTCAAAAATTCCTTAGTGCATCATAGTCCTTTTTCCTCTCGACAATTCTTTAGTTCACCTCATCTTCCACAGTTTCGTCCACTAGCAAGCTCACTTCCAAATATCTGATCACATTCACTGTCTTCATATTCTCTCCTTGCAATCTCATATACAGTCTTTCATTATCTAATTTTTTTTTTGCTACTCTCATCACCTTGCTCTTTTCAATGTTCACTTTTAATATCCTTCTCTTACATACCCTCTCTCATTCATCCAGTAGCCTTTGCAATCTCTTGACAGAATCTCTCAAAACCACAGTGTCATCAGCAAAATGTAACTGTGACAACTCCCACTTTGTATCACATTCTTTATATTTTAATCACACACCTCTATCCAACACTCTAGCATTCACCTCTTTTACAACCTCGTCTATAAATATGTTAAGCAACCATGGTGATATCACTCATCTTTGTCTAAGTCCTACTTTTACGGTAAACTAATTTCCGTTTCCTACATCCTCTTAACTGAGCCTCACTATCATCATAACTGTTTTAAGTAACGTAGTAACTATTCCATAAACTTGCAACATCTGTCACATTGCTTCCTATAAATGCAACGAAAACATTTTGAACTTTATCTAAATATTATTCACTTACATGCTTCAATGTAAACACATGGTTTCACACTCCCTACTCTTCCTAACACCTCCCTGTTCATCTGCGATACTGTTCTCTGTTACATCCTTAATTCTGTCAACAATAACTCCATCATACACTTTGCCTGATGTGAACCTGATAATGGCAACAGTACTGACATGTAGATAAAAAAGACACATGAGCAATAGTTTGGAATCTTTATTTCGATACATTTCGCCTATACACGAGGTTTCTTCAGTAAACTACACAGGAAGCAGCAGAAACAGACATGTAAATACGACGTAATGATTCCACTATCAGCGAAGACGTAGATTTGAGGTGGTCAGTCCCTCAATCTGGAGAAGAGTTCTGTTCCATAATTTGGAACAATGTGAGGCTGAAGCAACAGTATGGAGACTTGTATACTGTCAAAGGTGAGACTCAGAAAATCTTGAGAGAGAAGGCGGGTCTCACTAGTAGAAGAAAGTATATAATCACTGAGAGGCAGTGTAGCAAACCCACTGGGTAGGCCCCTTTCAAATCCAACAGGAAATCTTCGGCAGCTGTATTGCAGGACCACCAGTTATGAATGAGAAAGGTTGGATTTGTGAGGGACGAACCCAGTACCTTTGCTACACTGCCTCTCAATTATTACAGTCTTGTTTCTGTTGCTATTATTGCTTGTGTTGCTGATGCTGTTGTTGCTACTGCTGCTGCTATTCTTCGTGCTACTACTTCTTGAAGCTACGTTTGCTGCTGCTGTTGTTGATGATGCTACTGCTGCAGCAGGTGTTGATGCTTCTGATACTGCTTATATTGTTTCCTCTATTGCTAATGCTACTTTCTTGTTGAGGCTGATTCTGCATTGTTATGGTAGTTGCTACTGTTGATGCTGTTACTGCTGCTACTGTAGAAGCTGTTGCTGCTGTTGTTACTAATGTTGATGCTATTATAGTAGCTGTTGTTGCTGTTGTTACTAATGTTGATGCTATTATAGTAGCTGTTGTTGCTGTTGTTACTAATGTTGATGCTATTATAGTAGCTGTTGTTGCTGTTGTTACTAATGTTGATGCTATTATAGTAGCTGTTGTTGCTGTTGCAGTTGTTGTTGCTGCTCCTGCGGTTAAGTAAGTTTATTCAGGTATACACAAATACAGTTACATAGATTATCATACACTGCTGCATATGTGTAGAGAACCTGGGATAACCCAAAAAAAAAAGTCAGACAAAGTGACTTATTTCCAGTAGGGTCCTTTACTTCTGTTGTTAGTCTCGTAATAACAATGCTGTTGTTGATGCTGTTGCTGCTTGCTTCACTGCTGATAAAGCTTCACAGCCATACACTGCACTTCCACATATTCGTAAATCATGAATAAAAATAATAATGGACGGCCTGTGTGTCCGGCAGTAATGCCTATTAAGGCTGGAATTTTGGTGGCTGTGATCTGTTTGATGTCCAGAGCAGAAAATACGACCAATTCATGAACACAAGGCTGCTATGTTAAGGCAAACTTTTTGTGAGGTAAATAATATTACTAGAGGATAAAAACATTTCGTAAATGAAATGCAGAGTGACCTGGATGTTAGTAGTGGACTTTGCGGCTGTATGGCTCGGAAGTAACACCGAGGTATAACTTCCGAGCCATACAGCCTCAAAGTCTACTACTGATGTTTACCCTGGATGTTGTATGGATGGTACACAATACTGACAAGACGAAGAATTACCACATGTGTCGCCATCCAGTGGCTTTATCTATACATTACAAGGACGTAATGTGAAGAACGTTGAATTGTATAGAAAAAGCGAGGTGATCAATCTTTTAGTTTCATTGGAATTATCATACATACTCTTGAAGCTGTGTATTGAGTTTGATGCTACCAGAGTCTCATTGCCATTATATTGAAAAGGGTGAAACGGTCAGGTGACCAAAAAGCTCCAGCTGTAGGTCATCATATGACTAAGACCTACGTTAGGAAACACCTGTCCTGCTTCCTGACAAACCTTAACTAAGTTAATCTCTTCTTAAATCAGTCTACCCCACAATTTTTCCTATCAAAGAAAGTGTCTACTCATGTCAGTCTGTCAGGGTGGCAAGGGACACTCATGTCATTGTCAGAGTGGCCTGGATCACTCATGTCAGTCTGTCAGGATGGCCATTGTCACTCATGTCAGCGTGTCAGAGTTGTCAGAGTCACTCACGTCAGTGTGTCAGGATGGTCAGGATCACTCACGTCAGTGTGTCAAAGAGGCCAGGGTCATTTCTTTTAGGGACCAATTACATTCATGGCAGCGACTGCTTCAGTTAATAAAGACATGTCGTATTCCGAGAGAATTTTTTTTTTAAATATAACAAATATTTAAAAAAAAACGAATATTCTGCATGTTGGAGACGAACACTAATGACGAGGGTTACCTGTGTATTGTCCCAGCCATGGTATTGTTCCAGCCATGGTATTGTTCCAGCCACGGTATTGTTCCAGCCACGGTATTGTTCCAGCCATGGTATTGTTCCAGCCACGGTATTGTTCCAGCCACGGTATTGTTCCAGCCATGGTATTGTTCCAGCCACGGTATTGTTCCAGCCACGGTATTGTTCCAGCCACGGTATTGTTCCAGCCACGGTATTGTTCCAGCCATGGTATTGTTCCAGCCACGGTATTGTTCCAGCCACGGTATTGTTCCAGCCATGGTATTGTTCCAGCCATGGTATTGTTCCAGCCACGGTATTGTTCCAGCCACGGTATTGTTCCAGCCATGGTATTGTTCCAGCCATTATATTGTTCCAGCCATGGTATTGTTCTAGCCACGGTATTGTTCCAGCCACGGTATTGTTCCAGCCACGGTATTGTACCCGTTATGGTATTGTTCCAGCCATGGTATTGTTCCAGCCATGGTATTGTTCCAGCCATGGTATTGTTCCAGCCATTGTTCCGGTATTGTTCCAGCCACGGTATTGTTCCAGCCATGGTATTGTTCCACCCATGGTATTGTTCCAGCCATGGTATTGTTCCAGCCATGGTATTGTTCCACCAATGGTATTGTTCCAGCCATGGTATTGTTCCAGCCATGGTATTGTTCCAGCCATGGTATTGTTCAAGCCACGTTATTGTTCCAGCAACGGTATTGTTTCCAGCCATGGTATTGTTCAAGCCACGGTATTGTTCCAGCCACGGTATTGTTCCAGCCATGGTATTGTTCCAGCCACGGTATTGTTCCAGCCATGGTATTGTTCCAGCCACGGTATTGTTCCAGCCACGGTATTGTTCCAGCCACGGTATTGTTCCAGCCACGGTATTGTTCCAGCCACGGTCTTGTTCCAGCCATGGTATTGTTCAAGCCACGGTATTGTTCCAGCCACGGTATTGTTCCAGCCACGGTATTGTTCCAGCCACGGTCTTGTTCCAGCCATGGTATTGTTCAAGCCACGGTATTGTTCCAGCCATGGTATTGTTCCAGCCACGGTATTGTTCCAGCCATGGTATTGTTCCAGCCACGGTATTGTTCCAGCCACGGTATTGTTCCAGCCATGGTATTGCCACGGTATTGTTCTATGGTATTGTTCCAGCCATGGTATTGCCATGGTATTGTTCCAGCCACGGTATTGTTCCAGCCATGGTATTGTTCCAGCCACGGTATTGTTCCAGCCATGGTATTGTTCCAGCCACGGTATTGTTCCAGCCACGGTATTGTTCCAGCCATGGTATTGTTCCAGCCATGGTATTGTTCCAGCCATGGTATTGTTCCAGCCACGGTATTGTTCCAGCCATGGTATTGTTCCAGCCATGGTATTGTTCCAGCCATGGTATTGTTCCAGCCATGGTATTGTTCCAGCCATGGTATTGTTCCAGCCACGGTATTGTTCCAGCCACGGTATTGTTCCAGCCATGGTATTGTTCCAGCCATTATATTGTTCCAGCCATGGTATTGTTCCAGCCATGGTATTGTTCCAGCCACGGTATTGTTCCAGCCACGGTATTGTTCCAGCCATGGTATTGTTCCAGCCATGGTATTGTTCCAGCCATGGTATTGTTCCAGCCATGGTATTGTTCCAGCCACGGTATTGTTCCAGCCATGGTATTGTTCCAGCCACGGTATTGTTCCAGCCACGGTATTGTTCCAGCCATGGTATTGTTCCAGCCATTATATTGTTCCAGCCATGGTATTGTTCCAGCCACGGTATTGTTCCAGCCACGGTATTGTACCCGTTATGGTATTGTTCCAGCCATGGTATTGTTCCAGCCATGGTATTGTTCCAGCCATGGTATTGTTCCAGCCACGATATTGTTGCAGACATTATATTGTTCCAGCAATGGTATTGTTCCGGCAATTATATTGTTCCAGCCACGGTATTGTTCCAGCCATGGTATTGTTCCACCCATGGTATTGTTCCAGCCATGGTATTGTTCCAGCCATGGTATTGTTCCACCAATGGTATTGTTCCACCCATGGCATTGTTCCAGCCATGGTATTGTTCCAGCCATGGTATTGTTCCAGCCATGGTATTGTTCAAGCCACGTTATTGTTCCAGCAACGGTATTGTTTCCAGCCATGGTATTGTTCAAGCCACGGTATTGTTCCAGCCATGGTATTGTTCCAGCCATGGCATTGTTCCAGCCATTGTATTGTTCAAGCCACGGTATTGTTCCAGCCATGGTATTGCTCCAGCCACTGTATTGTTCCCGCCATATTATTGTTCCAGATGGTATTTTTCCAGCCATGGTATTGTTTCAGCCACGGTATTGTTCCAGCCATTGTATTGTTCAAGCCATGGTATTGTTCCAGCCTTGGTATTGTTCCAGCCATGGTATTGTTCCAGCCATGATATTGTTCCAGCCATGGTATTGAACAGCCATGATATTGTTCCAGCCATGGTATTGTTCCAGCCATGTTATTGTTCCAGCCACGGTATTGTTCCAGCCATGGTATTGCTCCAGCCACGGTATTGTTCCCGCCATATTATTGTTCCAGAAATGGTATTTTTCCAACCATGGTATTGTTTCAGCCACGGTATTGTTCCAGCCATTGTATTGTTCAAGCCATTGTATTGTTCCAGCCTTGGTATTGTTCCAGCCATGGTATTGTTACAGCCACGGAATTATTCCCGCCATGGCATTGTTCCAGCCATTGTATTGTTCCAGTTATGGTCTTGTTAGAGCCATAGTGCTGTTCCAACCATGGTACTGTTCCAGCCATAGTACTGTTACAGCCATGGTACTGTTCCAGCCATGGTATTGTTCCAGCCATCATCCAGCCATGGTATGTTCCAGCCATGGTATTGTTCCAGCCATTGTACTGTTCCAGCCATGTTCTGTTAGCCTGTTCCAGACATGGTACTGTTTCAGCCATGGTATTGTTCCAGCCACGGTATTGTTCCAGCCACGGTATTGTTCCAGCCACGGTCTTGTTCCAGACATGGTACTGTTTCAGCCATGGTATTGTTCCAGTCATGGTATTGTTCCAGCTACGGTATTGTTCCAGCCACGGCATTGTTCCAGCCACGGTATTGTTCTAGCCGTGGTATTGTTCAAGTTATGGTATTGTTCCAGTCACAGTATTGTTCCAGCCACGGTATTGTTCCAGCCATGGTATTGTTCCGGCCGTAGCATTGCTCTAGTTATGACGTAGTTTCAGCCATGGTATTGTTGTAGCCATGATATTGCTCCAGCAATAGTATTGTTCCAGCCATGGTACTCTTCCAGCTATGGTATTGCTGAAGACATGGTATTGTTCCAACCATGGTATTGTTCCAGTAATGGCATTGTTCCAGCCATGGTATTGTTCCATCCGTGTTATTGTTCCGGCCGTAGTATTGCTCCAGTTATGACGTTGTTTCAGCCATGGTCTTGTTCCAGCCATGATATTGCTCCAACAATTGTATTGTTCCAGCAATGGTACTCTTCAAGCTATGGTATGGCTTCAGGTATGGTGTTGCTTCCTGGAAGATATTTTTTTCAGCTTTGGTATTAATCCAGGCATGTTACTGCTCCAGCCATAGTACTGTTCCAGCCATAGCACTGTTCCAGATATAGTACTGTTCCAGCCATAATACTCTTCCAGCTATGCTACAGTTCCAACCATGGTACAGTTCCAGCCATGGTAGTTTTCCAGTCATGGTACTGTTCCACCTAAGGTACTTTTCCAGTCGCAGTACTATTCCAGCCATGCTACAAATCCAACCATGGTACTGTTCCAGCCATGGAACTGTTCCAGCCATAGTACTGTTCGCGCCATAGTACTGTTCGCGCCATATTACTGTTCCAGCAATAGTACTGTTCCAGCCATAGTACTGTTCCAGCCGTAGTTCTGTTCCAGTTGTGCTTCAGATCCAACCATGGCACTGTTCCAGGCATGGTACTGTTCTAGGCGTGGTACTCCTCCAGCCACGGTACTGTTCCAGCAATAGTACTGTTCCAGCCATAGTACCGTTCCAGACAAGTAACAGATCCAACCATGGTGCTGTTCCAGCCATGTTACTGTTCCAACCATGGTACTGTTCCAGCCATAGTAATGTTCCAGCCATAGTAATGTTCCAGCAATAGTATTGTTCCAGCCATAGTACTGTCCCAAGCTATGGTACTGTTCCAGCCGAAGTATTGTTCCAGCCATAGTATTGTTCCAGTTATGGTGCTGTTATAGCGATGGAATTGTTCCAGCCATGATATTCCTCCACCTTTGATATTGTTGAACCTATGATATTGTTCCATCAGTTGTACTGCTTCAGCTATGGTGTTGTTCCCTGAAAGATAATTTTTCAGCTTTGGTATTAATCCAGCCATGGTACTGTTGCAACCATAGCACTGTTCCAGCCATAGTACTGTTCCAGATACTGTACTGTTCCAGCCATAGTACTCTTCCAGCCATGCTACAGTTAATACCATGGTACAGTTCCAGCCATGGTAGTGTTCCAGCCATGGTACTGTTCCAGCTATAGTACTTTTCCAGTCGTAGTACTATTCCAGCCATGCTACAAATCCAACCATGGTACTGCTCCAGCCATTGTACTGTTCCAGCCATAGCACTGTTTCAGCCATAGTACTGTTCACGCCAAAGTACTGTTCCAGCCATAGTACTGTTCCAGCCATAGTACTGTTCCAGCAATGGTACTGTTCCAGCCATGGTAATGTTCCAGCCATACTACTGTTCAAGCCATAGTACTCTTCCAGCCATAGTACTGTTCCAGCCATAGTACTGTTCCAGCCATAGTACTGTTCCAGCCATGGTACTGTTCAAGCCATTGTACTGTTCCAACCATAGTACTTTTCCAGCCATAGTACTGTTCCAGCCATAGTACTGTTCCAGCCGTAGTTCTGTTCCAGTTGTGCTTCAGATCCAACCATGGTACTGTTCCAGGCATGATACTGTTCTAGGAGTGGTACTCCTCCAGCCATGGTACTGTTCCAGCAATAGTACTGTTCCAGCCATAGTACCGTTCCAGACAAGTAACAGATCCAACCATGGTGCTGTTCCAGCCATGTTACTGTTCCAACCATGGTACTGTTCCAGCCATAGTAATGTTCCAGCAATAGTATTGTTCCAGCCATAGTACTGTCCCAAGCTATGGTACTGTTCCAGCCATAGTATTGTTCCAGCCATAGTATTGTTCCAGTTATGGTGCTGTTATAGCGATGGAATTGTTCCAGCCATGATATTGTTCCATCAGTTGTACTGCTTCAGCTATGGTGTTGTTCCCTGCAAGATAATTTTTCAGCTTTGGTATTAATCCAGCCATGGTACTGTTCCAGCTATAGTACTTTTCCAGTCGTAGTACTATTCCAGCCATGCTACAAATCCAACCATGGTACTGTTCCAGCCATGGTACTGTTCCAGCCATAGCACTGTTCCAGCCATAGTACTGTTCACGCCATAGTACTGTTCCAGCCATAGTACTGTTCCAGCCATAGTACTGTTCCAGCAATGGTACTGTTCCAGCCATGGTAGTGTTCCAGCCATAGTACTGTTCAAGCCATAGTACTGTTCCAGCCATAGTACTGTTCCAGCCATAGTACTGTTCCAGCCATAGTACTGTTCCAGCCATGGTACTGTTCAAGCCATGGTACTGTTCCAACCATAGTACTGTTCCAGCCATAGTACTGTTCCAGCCATAGTACTGTTCCAGCCGTAGTTCTGTTCCAGTTGTGCTTCAGATCCAACCATGGTACTGTTCCAGGCATGATACTGTTCTAGAAGTGGTACTCCTCCAGCCATGGTACTGTTCCAGACAAGTACAGATCCAACCATGGTGCTGTTCCAGGTATGGTACTGTTCTAGGCGTGGTACTCCTCCAGCCATGGAACTGTTACAGACAAGTTACAGATCCAATCATGGTGCTGTTCCAGCCATGTTACTGTTCCAACCAAGTTACTTTTTCCAGCCATAGTACTGTTCCAGCAAAAGTACTGTTCCAGCCATGGTACTGTCCCAAGCTATGGTACTGTTCCAGCCAGAGAACTGTTCCAGCCATAGTGCTGTTTCAGCCATAGTATTGTTCCAGCCATGGTGTAGTTCCGGCGATGGTATTGTTCCAGCCATGGTATTGCTCCACCCTTGATATTGTTGAACCTATGATATTTCTCCATCAATTGTACTGCTTCAGCTATGGTGTTGTTCCCTGCAAGATATTTTTTTCAGTTTTGGTATTAATCCTGCCATGGTACTGTTCCAGCCATAGTACTGTTTCAACCGTATTACAGATCCAACCATGGTACTGTTCCTGCAATGGTACTGTTCCAGTAATGGTACTGTTCCAGCCATGGTACTGATCCAGCTATGGTACTGTGTCAGCCAAAGTTCTGTCCCAGCTATGCTACAAATCCAACCATGGTACTGTTCTAGCCATGGTACTGTTCCAGCCATGGTACTGTTCCAGCCATAGTACTGTTCTAGCCGTGGTACTGTTCCAGCCATGGTACTGTTCCAGACATAGTACTGTTTCACATATAGTACTTTTCCAGCCATGCTACAGATCCAACCATGGTACCGTTAAAGCCATGGTACTGTTCCAGCCATAGAACTGTTCCAGCCTTGGTACTGCTCCAGCCATAGTACTGTTCCAGCCATAGTACTGTTCCAACCGTGGTACTGTTAAAGCCATGGTAATGTTCCAGCTATAGTACTGTTCCAGCCATAGTACTGTTCCAACCATGGTACTGTTCCAGCCATGGTACTGTTCCAGCCATAGTACTGTTCCGGCCATAGTACTGTTCCAGCCATATTACTGTTATAGCCATAGTTCTGTTAAGCCATGCTACAGATCCAACCATGGTACTGTTCCAGCCATGGTACTGTTCCAGCCATAGTACTGTTCCAGCCATGGTATTGTTCCAGCCATAGTACTGTTACAGCCATAGTTCTGTTAAGCCATGCTACAGATCCAACCATGGTACTGTTCCAGCCATGGCACTGTTCCAGCCATGGTACTGTTCCAGCCATAGTACTCATCCAGACATGCTACAGATCCAACCATTGTACTGTTCCAGACATGGTACTGTTTCAGCCATGGTATTGTTCCAGTCATGGTATTGTTCCAGCCACAGTACTGTTCCAGCCATGGTACTGTTCAAGCCATGGTACTGTTCCAGCCATAGTACTGTTCCAGCCTCAGTACTGGTCCTGCCATAGTACTGTTCCAGCCGTAGTTCTGTTCCAGCTATGCTTCAGATCCATCCATGTTACTGTTCCAGGCATGGTACTGTTCTAGGCGTGTTACTCCTTCAGCCATGGTACTATTCCAGCAATGGTACTGCTCCAGACAAGCTACAGATTCAACCATGGTGCTGTTCCAGCCATATTACTGTTCCAACCGTGTTCTGTTCCAGCCAGAGTACTGTTCCAGCCAGATTACTGTTCCAGCCATAGTACTGTTCCAGCCATGGTACTGTCCCAAGCTATGATACTGTTCCAGCCAGAGTACTGTTCCAGCCATAGCATTGTTCCAGCCATAGTGTTGTTCCAGCCATGGTGTTGTTCCAGCCATGGTATTGCTCCTCCCTTGATATTGTTGTACCTATGATCTTGTTCCATCAATTGCACTGCTTCAGCTATGGTGTTGTTCCCTGCAAGATATTTTTTCAGCTTTGGTATTAATCCAACCATGGTACTGTTCAAGCCATGGTACTGTTCCAGCCGTAGTACTGTTCCAACTATGCTACAGATCCAACCGTGGTACTCTTCCAGCAATGGATGTGGAGAAATTTTCTCCAGGAGGGGGGTATCAGCTCCCTTCAGCCCCTTTCAGCCCTTTCAGCCCTGAGGGGCCCAGCCCTCTCAGAAGGGGCAAGCGTCTTGTTTACTGCTACAGTGAGTAATTGATCACAGATGTCGTACGAGTATGCGACGTGGTCAAACGACCGCTGCTCCTTGCAGTCCTGTGTTGCAGAGTGTATTTTAATAAGAGACAGTACATCTCTTACTTTAGCAGGACAATTAAGGAAAATCCTGCTCCCACTTTATTACCATAGTAAAGATAGTGGACATTGTTGTCTATGCTTAAGACAGCAAGATTCAAACTTTCTGCTTTGCTTCATCGAGGAAGTGGCAAGGAAGCAAAAGTACTAGGTCAGCTTTTCCTTTGTGCTGGGGGCAGTGACGGTGTGGGGCGTTGTGGTGTCTTCGGATTACTTTTGACTCTACTGAGAGTGACGCTGACGCCAGGATAACCAACAAAGAACACTGATCTGTGCGTTAGTGTGAACAAAGTGTCTCATAAAACACAATAAACACTTAAGAGAAGTGTGATCAGCTTCTTTAGTGATAGGATTGTGAACAATAAAGACAAATCTTGTGGAACATAGTGTACCAGTGTGCGTATTTCTAGACTATGGAAGACGTGGACATCCAAGGACACTTCAGCTCAAGTCACCGATACCTGTCGAAGGTGTGAAGAACACCATAGCTCACGCTACAAGAGCAAGTTAGGTTACGAATTTCTTGTAGTATGGGGGACTGCGCAGTTTTTGAGTCGCAAGGAGTTTGTAATCAACCTATAGTCGGCAGTAAGGTGCGGACTTTTGAGTCCAAACAAGTATGTAATTTGTCAGCAATCAGTGAATGAAATATGCTGACATAACACCCCCAAGGGGTAATTTATAATCTTACAAATTATAACTCATTACAGCCCGTTGAGAGATGATCATGACAACAATTCAAGACCTCGTCTGCAGGGGAGGCTGTGTAGACGATTTGCTGTCTTTTATCAGCTAAGTGTTCCCTATATTTAAATTTAAAATTAAGCTTAACTGGTAATCCCATTTCTCAACAATGGTACTGTTCCAGTTATGGTACTGTTCCAGCCATGGTACTGTTCCAGGAATGGTACTGTTCCAGCCATGGTTCTCCTCCAGCCATAGTGCTTTTCCAGATATAGTACTTTTCCAGCAATGCTTCAGATCCAACCATGGTACTGTTCCAGTTATGGTACTGTTCCAGCCATGGTACTGTTCCAGCCATAGTACTCTTCCAGCCATGGTACCGCTCCAGCCATAGTACTGTTCCAGCCATAGTACTGTTCCAGCCATGTTTCAGATCCAGCCATGGTACTATTCCAGCCATGGTACTGTTACAGCCATGGTATTGTTCCAGTCAAGGTACTGTTCCAGTCATAGTTATGTTCCAGCCATAGTACTCTTCCAGCCATAGTTCTGTGAAGCCATGGTACTATTCCAGCCATGGTACTGTTCCAGCCATGGTATTGCTCCAGCCATAGTACTGTTCCAGCCATAGTACAGTTCCAGACATGCTATAGATCCAACAATGGTACTTTTCCAGCCATGTACTGTTCCAGCCATGGTACTGTTCCAGCTAGAGTACTGTTCAAGCCATTGTACTGTTTCAGCCATTGTACTGTTCCAGCCATGGTACTGTCCCAGCCATGGTAGTGTTTCAGCTATGGCACTGTTCCAGCCATAGTACTGTTCCAGCTATAGTACTGTTCCAGCCATAGTACTGTTCCAGCCATGGTACTATTCCAGCTACAGTAATGTTCCAGCCATGGTACTGTTCCAGATATAGTACTGTTCGAGCCATAGTACTCTTCCAGCCATGCTACAGCTCCAACCATGGTACAGTTCCAGCCATGGTAGTGTTCCAGCCATGGTACTGTTCCAGCTATAGTACTTTTCCAGTCATTGTACTGTTCTAGCCATGCTACAGTTCCAACGATGGTCCAGTTCCAGCCTTGTACTGTTCCAGTCATAGTACTGTTCCAGCCATAGTACTGTTCCAGCCATAGTACTGTTCCAGCCGTAGTACTGTTCCAGCCACAGTACTGTTCCAGCCATGGTACTGTTCAAGCCATGGTACTGTTCCAGCCGTAGTTCTGTTCCAGTTATGCTTCATCTCCAACCATGGTACTGTTCCAGGCGTGGTAATATTCTAGGCGTTGTACTCCTCCAGCCATGGTACTGTTCCAGCAATATTACTGTACCAGCCATAGTACCGTTCCAGACAAGCTTCAGATCCAGCCATGGTGCTGTTCCAGCCGTATTACTGTTCCAACCATGTACTGTTCCAGCCACAGTACTGTTCCAGCCATAGTACTGTTCCAGCCATAGTACTGTTCCAGCCATGGTACTGTCCCAAGCTGTGGTACTGTTCCAGTCCGAGTACTGTCCAGCCATGTTATTTCTCCAGCCATAGTATTGCTCCAGCTATGGTGTTGTTCCAGCCATGGTATTGTTCCAGCCATGGTATTGCTCCACCCTTGATATTGTTGAACCTATGATATTGTTCCATCAATTGTACTGCTTCAGCTATGGTGTTGTTTCCTGCAAGTTATTTTTTCAGCTTTGGTATTAATCCAGCCATTGTACTTTTTCAGCCATTGCACTGTTCCAGCCATAGTACTGTTCCAGCCACAGTACTGTTCTAGCTATGGTACTGTGCCAGCCATAGTACTGTTCCAGCCATGGTACTTTTCCAGATATAGTACTGTTCTAGCCATAGTACTGTGCCAGCCATAGTACTGTGCCAGCCATGGTACTGTTCCAGTTATAGTACTTTTCCAGTCATAGTACTGTTCTAGCCATAGTACTTGCCAGCCATGGTACTGTTCCAGCCATAGTACTGTGCCAGCCGTAGCTCTGTTCCAACTATGCCTCAGATCCAACCATGGTGCTGTTCCATCCATGGTGCTGTTCCAACCATGGTGCTGTTCCAGCCAGAGTACTGTTCCAGCCATAGTATTGTTCCAGCCGTAGCATTATTCCAGCCATGGAACTCTCTCAAACCATGGTACTGTTCCGGCCATGGTACTGTTCCAGCTATAGTACTGTTCCAGCTATGGTACTCTTCAAGCCATGGTAATGTTCCAGATATAGTACTGTTCCATCCATGCTGCAGATCCAACTATGGTACAGTTCCAGCCATGGAACTGTTCCAGCCATAGTACTGTTCGATCATAGTACTATTCCAGCCATAGTACTGTTTCAGCCATGCTACAGCTCCAACCATGGTACTGTTCCAGCCATGGTTCTGTTCCAGCCATGGTATTGTTCCAGCCATGGTACTGTTCCAGCCATAGTACTGTTCCAGCCATTGTACTGTTCCAGCAATGGTATTGTCCAGCCATGGTACTGTTCCAGCTATGGTTCTGTTCCGACCACAGCACTGTTTCAGCCTTAGTACTGTTCCAGCTATAGTTCTGCTCCAGCTATAGTACTGTTCCAGCTATGGTACTGTTCCAGCCATAGTTCTGTTCCAGCCATAGTACTGTTCCAGTTATAGTATTGTTCCAGCCATAGTAATGTTCCAGCCCTAGTACTGTTCCAGATATAGTACTGTTCCACCCATGCTTCAGGTCCAACCATTGTATTGTTCCGGCTATTGTATTTTTCCAGCCATGGTACTGTTCCAGCCATGGAACCATTCCTGCCCTGATAATGTTCTAACAATGGGACTGTTCCAGGCATGGTAATGTTCCAGCCATTGTACTGTTCCAGCCATGGTATTGTTCCAGCCATGGTACAGATTCAACCATAGTACTGTTCCAACCGTGGTACTGTTCCAGCCATGGTAATGTTCCAACCATGGTGATGTTTCAGCCATGGCATTGTTCCAGCTATGGTTCTGTTCTATCCATGGTACTGTTCCAGTTGTTAATTCTTATTCCTAGCTCAACAAATATATTATCGTTCTTAACAGAGGAGTTGGGAACAAGAGACCGGATCACTAAGCTGACCTTCTGTTTTCTGGAGATTTCTATGCTTTTTGGACATCGCATTTTGTAACAACTTGATATAGAGGTAAAGTACTGTGCCTTGATATGCAGGTGAATTACTTTGCCTTGATATAGAGGTGAAGTACTGTGCCTTTAAACAGAAGTCGAATACTGTGTACTGAGATACAGGCTTAATAGTGGCTTCAGAAGGACGATACTCTGTATGGAGAAACAGGGCGACTACTGAGCACTGTGAACCTGCTTTAAAACTGTGTGTGAAATTTGTGAAAATGTTTGGGACTGAGTCTTCAGACACAATGCAAATACTGTTGAATCCTCTGATATATTTTATTATAGACTGGTACACACTGGGATCTGCAGTTATTATAGACTGGTACACACTGGGATCTGCAGTTATTATAGACTGGTACACACTGGGATCTTCAGTTATTATAGACTGGTACACACTGGGATCTGCAGTTATTATAGACTGGTACACACTGGGATCTGCAGTTATTATAGACTGGTACACACTGGGATCTGCAGTTATTATAGACTGGTACACACTGGGATCTGCAGTTATTATAGACTGGTACACACTGGGATCTGCAGTTATTATAGACTGGTACACACTGGGATCTGCAGTTATTATAGACTGGTACACACTGGGATCTGCAGTTATTATAGACTGGTACACACTGGGATCTTCAGTTATTATAGACTGGTACACACTGGGATCTTCAGTTATTATAGACTGGTACACGCTGGGATCTGCAGTTATTATAGACTGGTACACACTGGGATCTGCAGTTATTATAGACTGGTACACACTGGGATCTGCAGTTATTATAGACTGGTACACACTGGGATCTTCAGTTATTATAGACTGGTACACACTGGGATCTGCAGTTATTATAGACTGGTACACACTGGGATCTGCAGTTATTATAGACTGGTACACACTGGGATCTGCAGTTATTATAGACTGGTACACACTGGGATCTTCAGTTATTATAGACTGGTACACACTGGGATCTGCAGTTATTATAGACTGGTACACACTGGGATCTGCAGTTATTATAGACTGGTACACACTGGGATCTGCAGTTATTATAGACTGGTACACACTGGGATCTGCAGTTATTATAGACTGGTACACACTGGGATCTTCAGTTATTATAGACTGGTACACACTGGGATCTTCAGTTATTATAGACTGGTACACGCTGGGATCTGCAGTTATTATAGACTGGTACACACTGGGATCTGCAGTTATTATAGACTGGTACACACTGGGATCTGCAGTTATTATAGACTGCTACACACTGGGATCTTCAGTTATTATAGACTGGTACACACTGGGATCTGCAGTTATTGTAGACTGGTACACACTGGGATCTGCAGTTATTATAGACTGGTACACACTGGGATCTGCAGTTATTATAGACTGGTACACACTGGGATCTGCAGTTATTATAGACTGGTACACACTGGATCTGCAGTTATTATAGACTGGTACACACTGGGATCTGCAGTTATTATAGACTGGTACACACTGGGATCTTCAGTTATTATAGACTGGTACACACTGGGATCTTCAGTTATTATAGACTGGTACACGCTGGGATCTGCAGTTATTATAGACTGGTACACACTGGGATCTGCAGTTATTATAGACTGGTACACACTGGGATCTGCAGTTATTATAGACTGGTACACACTGGGATCTTCAGTTATTATAGACTGGTACACACTGGGATCTGCAGTTATTATAGACTGGTACACACTGGGATCTGCAGTTATTATAGACTGGTACACACTGGGATCTGCAGTTATTATAGACTGGTACACACTGGGATCTTCAGTTATTATAGACTGGTACACACTGGGATCTGCAGTTATTATAGACTGGTACACACTGGGATCTGCAGTTATTATAGACTGGTACACACTGGGATCTGCAGTTATTATAGACTGGTACACACTGGGATCTGCAGTTATTATAGACTGGTACACACTGGGATCTGCAGTTATTATAGACTGGTACACACTGGGATCTGCAGTTATTATAGACTGGTACACACTGGGATCTGCAGTTATTATAGACTGGTACACACTGGGATCTTCAGTTATTATAGACTGGTACACACTGGGATCTTCAGTTATTATAGACTGGTACACGCTGGGATCTTCAGTTATTATAGACTGGTACACACTGGGATCTGCAGTTATTATAGACTGGTACACACTGGGATCTGCAGTTATTATAGACTGGTACACACTGGGATCTGCAGTTATTATAGACTGGTACACACTGGGATCTGCAGTTATTATAGACTGGTACACACTGGGATCTGCAGTTATTATAGACTGGTACACACTGGGATCTGCAGTTATTATAGACTGGTACACACTGGGATCTTCAGTTATTATAGACTGGTACACACTGGGATCTGCAGTTATTATAGACTGGTACACACTGGGATCTGCAGTTATTATAGACTGGTACACACTGGGATCTGCAGTTATTATAGACTGGTACACACTGGGATCTGCAGTTATTATAGACTGATACACACTGGGATCTTCAGTTATTATAGACTGGTACACACTGGGATCTTCAGTTATTATAGACTGGTACACGCTGGGATCTGCAGTTATTATAGACTGGTACACACTGGGATCTGCAGTTATTATAGACTGGTACACACTGGGATCTGCAGTTATTATAGACTGGTACACACTGGGATCTTCAGTTATTATAGACTGGTACACACTAGGATCTGCAGTTATTATAGACTGGTACACACTGGGATCTGCAGTTATTATAGACTGGTACACACTGGGATCTGCAGTTATTATAGACTGGTACACACTGGGATCTTCAGTTATTATAGACTGGTACACACTGGGATCTGCAGTTATTATAGACTGGTACACACTGGGATCTGCAGTTATTATAGACTGGTACACACTGGGATCTGCAGTTATTATAGACTGGTACACACTGGGATCTGCAGTTATTATAGACTGATACACACTGGGCTGGGATCTGCAGTTATTATAGACTGGTACACACTGGGATCTGCAGTTATTATAGACTGGTACACACTGGGATCTGCAGTTATTATAGACTGGTACACACTGGGATCTGCAGTTATTATAGACTGGTACACACTGGGATCTGCAGTTATTATAGACTGGTACACACTGGGATCTGCAGTTATTATAGACTGGTACACACTGGGATGTGCAGTTATTATAGACTGGTACACACTGGGATCTGCAGTTATTATAGACTGGTACACACTGGGATCTGCAGTTATTATAGACTGGTACACACTGGGATCTGCAGTTATTATAGACTGGTACACACTGGGATCTGCAGTTATTATAGACTGGTACACACTGGGATCTTCAGTTATTTTAGACTGGTACACACTGGGATCTTCAGTTATTATAGACTGGTACACGCTGGGATCTGCAGTTATTATAGACTGGTACACGCTGGGATCTGCAGTTATTATAGACTGGTACACACTGGGATCTTCAGTTATTATAGACTGGTACACACTGGGATCTGCAGTTATTATAGACTGGTACACACTGGGATCTGCAGTTATTATAGACTGGTACACACTGGGATCTGCAGTTATTATAGACTGGTACACACTGGGATCTGCAGTTATTATAGACTGGTACACACTGGGATCTGCAGTTATTATAGACTGGTACACACTGGGATCTGCAGTTATTATAGACTGGTACACACTGGGATCTGCAGTTATTATAGGCTGGTACACACTGGGATCTGCAGTTATTATAGACTGGTACACACTGGGATCTGCAGTTATTATAGACTGGTACACACTGGGATCTGCAGTTATTATAGACTGGTACACACTGGGATCTGCAGTTATTATAGACTGGTACACGCTGGGATCTGCAGTTTAGACAGCAGTGAAGATTACTGTGTAATGGTGCGTCTTGATAATTAACCGAGGCTAGTTTGGCGTCACCACACAGAGCGAGTACTGGGTCTTGATAATGGAAGTACTGGACCTTGATAATGGAAGTACTGGACCTTGATAATGGAAGTACTGGACCTTGATAATGGAAGTACTGGACCTTGATAATGGAAGTACTGGGTCTTGATAATGGGAGTACTGGACCTTGATAATGGAAGTACTGGGCCTTGATAATGTAAGTACTGGGCCTTGATAATGGGAGTACTGGGCCTTGATAATGGGAGTACTGGACCTTGATAATGGAAGTACTGGGCCTTGATAATGGAAGTACTGGGCCTTGATAATGGAAGTACTGGGCCTTGATAATGGAAGTACTTGGCCTTGATAATGGGAGTACTGGGCCTTGATAATGGGAGTACTGTGCCTTGAAAATGGAAGTACTGGGTCTTGACAATGGGAGTACTGGGCCTTGATAATGGAAGTACTTGGCCTTGATAATGGGAGTACTGGGCCTTGATAATGGGAGTACTGGACCTTGATAATGGAAGTACTGGGCCTTGACAATGGGAATACTGGGCCTTGATAATGGGAGTACTGGGCCTTGAAAATGGAAGTACTGGGCCTTGATAATGGGAGTACTGGACCTTGATAATGGAAGTACTGTGCCTTGATAATGGGAGTACTGGACCTTGATAATGGAAGTACTGGGCCTTGATAATGGGAGTACTGGGCCTTGATAATGGGAGTACTGGGCCTTGATAATGGAAGTACTGGGCCTTGATAATGGAAGTACTGGACCTTGATAATGGAAGTACTGGACCTTGATAATGGGAGTACTGGGCCTTGATAATGGGAGTACTGGGCCTTGATAATGGGAGTACTGGGCCTTGATAATGGGAGTACTGGGTCTTGATATTGGAAGTACTGGGCCTTGATAATGGGAGTACCGGACCTTGATAATGGAAGTACTGGGCCTTGATAATGGGAGTACCGGACCTTGATAATGGAAGTACTGGGCCTTGATAATGGGAGTACTGGACCTTGATAATGGAAGTACTGGGCCTTGATATTGGGAGTACTGGGCCTTGATAATGGGAGTACTGGGCCTTGATAATGGAAGTACTGGGCCTTGATAATGGGAGTACTGGGCCTTGATAATGGAAGTACTGGACCTTGATAATGGAAGTACTGGGCCTTGATAATGGGAGTACTGGGCCTTGATAATGGAAGTACTGGGCCTTGATAATGGGAGTACTGGGCCTTGATAATGGAAGTACTGGGCCTTGATAATGGGAGTACTTAGCCTAGATAAGGGAAGTACTGGGCCTTGATAATGGAAGTGCTGGGCCTTGATAATGGAAGTGAGTACTTGGCCTTGATAATGGAAGTACTGGGCCTTGATAATGGAAGTACTGGGCCTTGATAATGGAAGTACTGGACCTTGATAATGGAAGTGAGTACTGGGCCATGATAATGGAAGTGAGTATTGGGCCTTGATAATGGAAGTACTGGGCCTTGATAATGGAAGTACCGGGCCTTGATAATGGAAGTACTGGGCCTTGATCATGGAAGTACTGAACCTTGATAATGAAAGTACTGGGCCTTGATAATGGAAGTACTGGGCTTTGATAATGGAAGTACTGGGCCTTGATAATGGAAGTATTGGGCCTTGATAATGGAAGTACTGGGCCTTGATAATGGAAGTACTGGGCCTTGATAATGGAAGTACTGGGCTTTGATAATGGAAGTACTGGGCCTTGATAATGGAAGTACTGGGCCTTGATAATGGAAGTATTGGGCCTTGATAATGGAAGTACTGGGCCTTGATAATGGAAGTACTGGGTTTGATAATGGAAGTACTGGGCTTTGATAATGGAAGTACTGGGCCTTGATAATGGAAGCACTGGGCCTTGATAATGGGAGTACTGGGCCTTGATAATGGAAGTGAGTACTGAGCCTTGATAATGGAAGTGAGTACTGGGTCTTGAAATTGGAAGTGAGTACTGGGCCTTGATAATGGAAGCGAGTACTGGGCCTTGATAATGGAAGAGTGTACTGGGCCTTGATAATGGAAGAGAGTACTGGGCCTTGATAATGGAAGAGAGTACTGGGCCTTGATAATGGAAGTGAATACTGGGCCTTGATAATGAAAGTGAGTACTAGGCCTTGATAATGGAAGTGAGTACTGGGCCTTGATAATGGAAGTGAGTACTGGGTCTTGATAATGGAAGTGAGTACTGAGCCTTGATAATGGAAGCGAATACTGGGCCTTGATAATGGAAGCGAGTACTGGGCCTTGATAATGGAAGAGAGTACTTGGCCTTGATAATGAAAGTGAGTAATGGGCCTTGATAATGGAAGTAAGTACTGGGTCTTTATCATGGACGCGAATACTGGGCCTTGATAATGGAAGTAGGTACTGGGTCTTGACAATGGAAGCGAATACTGGGCCTTGATAATGAAAGTAAGTACTGGGCCTTGATAATGAAAGCGAGTGCTGGGCCTTGACAATGGAAGCGAGTACTGGGCCTTGATAATGGAAGTGAGTACTGGGCCTTGATAATGGAAGAGAGTACTAGGCCTTGATAATGGAAGAGAGTACTGGGCATTGATAATGAAAGTGAGTAATGGGCCTTGATAATGGAAGTAAGTACTGGGTCTTGATCATGGAAGCGAGTACTGGGCCTTGATAATGGAAGTAAGTACTGAGCCTTGATAATGGAAGCGAGTACTGGGCCTTGATAATGGAAGAGAGTACTGGGCCTTGATAATGGAAGTGAGTACTGGGCCTTGATAATGGAAGAGAGTACTGGGCCTTGATAATGGAAGAGAGTACTGGGCCTTGATAATGGAAGCGAGTACTGGGCCTTGATAATGGAAGAGAGTACTGGGCCTTGATAATGGAAGTGAGTACTGGGCCTTGATAATGGAAGTGAGTACTGGACCTTGATAATGGGAGTATTGGGCCTTGATATTGGACGTAAGTATTGGGCCTTGATAAAGGAAGCGAGTACTGGGCCTTGATAATGAAAGTGAGGACTGGGCCTTGAGACACTGTGTACTGTACCTTGAGATACAATGTAGTGTACCTTGAGATATAATGTACTCTTCCTTGAGCTACAATGTACTGTACCTTGAGATACAATGTATTGTACCTTGAGATACAATGCACTCTGCCTTGAGATATAATGTACTCTGCCTTGAGATACAATGTACTCTGCCTTGAGATAAAATGAGCTGTTCCTTGAGATACAATGTACTCTGTCTTGAGATACAATGCACTTTGCCTTAAGATACAATGAACTGTACCTTGAGATACAATGTACTCTGCCTTGAGATACAATGAGCTGTACCTTGAGATACAATGAGCTGTACCTTGAGATACAATGAGCTGTACCTTGAGATACAATGAGCTGTACCTTGAGATACAATGAGCTGTACCTTGAGATACAATGAGCTGTACCTTGAGATACAATATGCTCTGTCTTGAGATACAATGAACTGTGAGTAAAGTTATGGAACATTTCACTTGGAAAGTCTTAGGCTCAATTTACGTTGACAGTTATACATTAAGGTCTACGAATTACTCTCTAAGGTGTAATATAGTGTAATGTCGTGCTTTGTGAAGAATAAGTTAATTATACTTTGTGTTCTGTTATGACTCATACAATAACGTAGGTTATTGTGCTATAATGCAGTGTAGTGCGTTGTTCTGTACTCAACTATAACGTGACGTTGGGAGTTCGTTTATCTGTGCTTACCTTACTCCCAGTACGTCTAAGTTGCCTTTGCTCTCTGTTCACCAGCATGTTTCACCTCACACCTTGCCTAATATACATTTCTTGATCTTGTCTGTCCGGTATATTGATAGTCTCACTACCTTCCCTTATTTACGTTGGGATCATTCCAACATGTTTTCACTGCTGCTCTTCTCTCTGCTCTCACTGCTGTTACTCACTGCTTCCATTACTTCATCCATCAAGCTAAGTAGCTCTTCTCTCAGTAAACAACACCACTGTACCCTAGAATTTTGCATGGCCTTTATTCTCCCTCTTTAAAGAGGGACACTCTCCCTAACACAGTAAACAGGACCACCCTCCCTCACTCAGTAAACAGGGCCACTCTCCATCACACAGTAAACAGGACCACTCTCCCTCTCTCAGTAAACAGGGCCACTCTCCCTCTCACAGTAAACAGGGCCACTCTCCATCACACAGTAAACAGGACCACCCTCCCTCACTCAGTAAACAGGGCCACTCTCCATCACACAGTAAACAGGACCACCCTCCCTCACTCAGTAAACAGAGCCACTCTCCCTCACACAGTAAACAGGGCCACTCTCCATCACTCACTAAACAGGGTCACTCTCCATCACACAGTAAAGAGGGTCACTCTCCATCACACAGTAAACAGGGCCAATCTCCATCACACAGTAGACAGGGCCAATCTCCATCACACAGTAGACAGGGCCAATCTCCATCACACAGTAAACAGGGCCACTCTCCATCACAAAGTAAACAGAGCCACTCTCCCTCACACAGTAAACAACACCACTTCACCTCACACAGTAAAGGAGGCCACTTTACTCACACAGTAAACAACACCACTTCACCTCACACAGTAAACAACACCACTTCACCTCACACAGTAAACAACACCACTTCACCTCACACAGTAAACAACACCACTTCACCTCACACAGTAAACAACACCACTTTACCTCACACAGTATACAACACTACTTCACCTCACACAGTATACAACACCACTTTACCTCACACAGTAAACAACACCACTTTACCCCACACAGTAAACAACACCACTTTACCTCACACAGTATACAACACCACTTCACCTCACACAGTAAAGGAGGCCACTTTACTCACACAGTAAACAGGTGCTCCTATATCACAGTAAATATAAAATACTCATCACAGTAAACAGGAACTTCTCCATGTCAGTGTAATACTGTCACTCTTCACAGTATAACACTCTCACTCTTCACAGTATAACACTGTCACTCTTCACAGTATAACACTGTCACTCTTCACAGTATAACACTGTCATTCTTCACAGTATAACACTGCCATTCATCAGAGTAAAACACTGTCATTCTTCACAGTATAACACTGCCATTCATCACAGTATAACACTGCCATTCATCACAGTATAACACTGCCATTCATCACAGTATAACACTGCCATTCATCACAGTATAACACTGTCATTCATCACAGTATAACACTGCCATTCATCACAGTATAACACTGTCATTCTTCACAGTATAACACTGTCATTCATCACAGTATAACACTGCCATTCATCACAGTATAACACTGTCATTCTTCACAGTATAACACTGCCATTCATCACAGTATAACACTGTCATTCTTCACAGTATAACACTGCCATTCATCACAGTATAACACTGTCATTCTTCACAGTATAACACTGCCATTCATCACAGTATAACACTGTCATTCATCACACTGCCATTCATCACAGTATAACACTGTCATTCTTCACAGTATAACACTGCCACTCATCACAGTATAACACTGCCACTCATCACAGTATAACACTGCCATTCTTCACAGTATAACACTGCCACTCATCACAGTATAACACTGCCACTCATCAGAGTGTAACACTGACATTCATCACAGTATAACACTGCCATTCATCACAGTATAACACTGCCACTCATCACAGTATAACACTGCCATTCATCACAGTATAACACTGCCATTCTTCACAGCATAACACTGCCACTCATCACAGTATAACACTGCCATTCATCACAGTATAACACTGCCACTCATCACAGTATAACACTGCCATTCTTCACAGTATAACACTGCCACTCATCAGAGTGTAACACTGCCATTCATCACAGTATAACACTGCCATTCATCACAGGATAGCATTGCCACTCATCACATCACAGTATAACACTGCCATTCATCACAGTATAACACTGCCACTCATCAGAGTGTAACACTGCCATTCATCACAGTATAACACTGCCATTCTTCACAGTATAACACTGTCATTCTTCACAGTATAACACTGCCATTCTTCACAGTATAACACTGCCATTCATCACAGTATAACACTGCCATTCATCACAGTATAACACTGCCATTCATCACAGTATAACACTGCCATTCTTCACAGTATAACACTGCCATTCATCACAGTATAACACTGCCATTCATCACAGTATAACACTGCCATTCATCACAGTATAACACTGCCATTCATCACAGTATAACACTGTCATTCTTCACAGTATAACACTGCCATTCATCACAGTATAACACTGCCATTCATCACAGTATAACACTGCCATTCATCACAGCATAACACTGCCATTCTCCACAGTATAACACTGTCATTCTTCACAGTATAACACTGCCATTCTTCACAGTATAACACTGCCATTCATCACAGTATAACACTGCCATTCATCACAGTATAACACTGTCATTCTTCACAGTATAACACTGCCATTCATCACAGTATAACACTGTCATTCTTCACAGTATAACACTGCCATTCATCACAGTATAACACTGCCATTCATCACAGTATAACACTGCCATTCATCACAGTATAACACTGTCATTCATCACAGTATAACACTGCCATTCTTCACAGTATAACACTGTCATTCTTCACAGTATAACACTGCCATTCATCACAGTATAACACTGCCATTCATCACAGTATAACACTGCCATTCATCACAGTATAACACTGCCATTCATCACAGTATAACACTGTCATTCATCACAGTATAACACTGCCATTCATCACAGTATAACACTGCCATTCATCACAGTATAACACTGCCATTCTTCACAGTATAACACTGTCATTCATCACAGTATAACACTGCCATTCTTCACAGTATAACACTGCCATTCATCACAGTATAACACTGCCATTCATCACAGTATAACACTGCCATTCTTCACAGTATAACACTGCCATTCTTCACAGTATAACACTGTCATTCATCACAGTATAACACTGCCATTCTTCACAGTATAACACTGCCATTCTTCACAGTATAACACTGCCATTCATCACAGTATAACACTGTCATTCTTCACATTCCTCTAAGTTTATCGTTCATTGTTTTCTTTCCTGTTTCCTGTCTTCCAACTCTCACATCCACCAGTTATTACATCTATATTTCTCTCTGAGGAGGAGAAGAAGGAACTGGGAAGAGGAGGAGGAGGAGGAGGGACGAGGGGAGAAGGAAGAGAAAGCGGGGGAGGAAGAGGAAAAGGAGGAGGGAAGGAAGTGGGGAGGGGGACGATGGGGAGGAAGGGGCAGGAGGGAGAGGAGGAGTGGAAGGGAGGAGGGGAGGGAGAGGGGGAGGGACGGAGGAGTGGAATAGGCAGGTGGAGGGGGAGAGGGAGGAGGTGGTGGTGGGGAATAGAGAAGGGGAGGAGGAAGGGATGGGGACGAGGAAAGGGAGGGGGAGGAGGACGAGGAGGGGGGAGGAGAGGGGAAAGGGAGTTGGAAGAAGAAGGGGAGGTGTAGGGGTGGGGTAGGGGACGGTGAGGGGTAGTGGAGGGGAAGGGGAGAGGGTGGGGGAGGGTTTAGGGGAAGGGGTGCGAGAGGGGGTAGGGGAGGGTAGGGGAGCGGTAAGAAAGGGGAGGGGTGGGGAAGTGGTAGGGGGGTAAGGGAGGAACGGGGAAGGGGTATGGGAGGGGTAGGAGAGGGGAGGGGAAAGGGTAGGGGAGGGGTAGGAGAGGGGAGGGGAAGGGGTAGGGGAGGGGTAGGAGAGGGGAGGGGAAGGGGTAGGAGAGGGAGAGGGGGGATGGCGGAGGGGGAGGGAGATGGCAGAGGGGGGAGGGGGATGGCAGGGGGGAGGGGGGTGGCAGAGGGGGGAGGAGGATGCCAGAGGGGGAGGACGATGCCAGAGGGGGGAGGGGATGGCAGAGAGGGAGGGGGATGGCAGACGAGGGAGGGGATGGCACAAGGAGAGGGGATGGCAGAGGGGAAGGGGGATGGCAGAGGGGGAGGGGGGTGGCAGACGGGGGAGCGGATGGCAGAGAGGGGAGGGGGATTTCAGAGGGGAGGGGATGGCAGAGGGGGAGGGGATGGGAGAGGGAGAGGGGGATGGCAGAGGGGGGAGGGCGATGGCAGAGGAGGTAGGGGGATGGCAGAGGGGAGGGGGATGGGAGAGGGGGAGGGGGAAGGGGGAAGGGGGAGGGGGAGGGGAAAGGCGGAGGGGAAAGGGGGAGGGGGACGGGGAGGGGGAAGAGGGAAGGGGAAGGGGGAGGGGGGATGGGGTAAGGGAAGGGGGAAGGGGAAGAGGGAAGAAGGAGGGGGAAGGGGAAGGGGGAAGGGGAAGGGGGAAGGGGAAGGGGGAAGGGGAAGGGGGAAGGGGGAAGAGTATGGGAAGGGGGAAGGGGAAGGGGGAATGGGAAGGGGGAAGGGGGATGGGGGAAGGGGAAGGGGGAGGGGGGAAGGGGGAGGGGGAAGGTGGAGAGGAAGGGGGTGGGGGAGGGGGAAGGGGGAGGGGGAAGGGGGAGGGGGAAGGGAGAGGGGGAAGGGGGAGGGGGAAGGGGGAGGGGGATGGGGGAGGGGGAAGGGGAAGGGGGAAGTGGAAGGGGGAGGGGGAAGGGGAAGGGGAAGGGGGAGGGGGAAGGGGGAAAGGGAAGGGGGGGAAGGGGGAGGGGGAAGGGGAAGGGGAAGGGGGAAGGGGGAGGGGGAAGGGGGAGTGGGAAGGGGGAAGGGGAAGGGGAGGGGGAAGGGGGAGGGGAAGGGGAAGGGGAAGGAAGAGGGGGAAGGGGATGGGGGAGGGGGAAGGGGAAGGGGAAGGGGGAGGGGGAAGGGGGAGGGGGAGGGGGATGGGGGAGGGGAAGGGGGAGGGGGAGGGGGACGGGGTGGATGGTACCACTATAACCCCTCCTCCTCCTGCTTCACCTCACCTCACTACAGTATATAAGCCACGTCTACGGCTCTATGCTGTACATTCTACAAGATTGATGGACTGAACACATCGACTCCAGGCTGAGGGACTGATTACCTCATACTCTTCCTCTCCTTATGCCTTCTTCTTTGTATTGGACTGATGAAGCCACTGTGTGGCGAAACGTTTCCTGAATAAAGATTCCCATATGCTGCATAAGTGTCTCAATCTTCAACTTGTCGGTTTTTCAAACCATTCATCATAAGGTCTGACTTACCACTCTGAGTGTCACAAGCCTCATCAACAAGGTCTGACTTACCACTCTGAGTGTCACAAGTCTCATTAACAAGGTCTGGCTTACCACTCTGAGTGTCACAAGCCTCATCAACAAGGTCTGACTTACCACTCTGAGTGTCACAAGCCTCATCAACAAGGTCTGACTTACCACTCTGAGTGTCACAAGCCTCATCAACAAGGTCTGGCTTACCACTCTGAGTGCCACAAGCCTCATTAACAAGGTCTGGCTTACCACTCTGAGTGCCACAAATCTCATTAACAAGGTCTGGCTTACCACTCTAGGTGCCACAAGTCTCATCAACAAGGTCTGGCTTACCACTCTGAGTGCCACAAATCTCATTAACAAGGTCTGGCTTACCACTCTGAGTGCCACAAGCCTCATCAACAAGGTCTGGCTTACCACTCTGAGTGCCACAAGTCTCATCAACAAGGTCTGGCTTACCACTCTAGGTGCCACAAGTCTCATCAACAAGGTCTGGCTTACCACTCTGAGTGTCACAAGCCTCATCAACAAGGTCTGGCTTACCACTCTGAGTGCCACAAATCTCATTAACAAGGTCTGGCTTACCACTCTGAGTGCCACAAGACACAGGGTAAGTACTGTGTCTTGAGACACAGGGCGAGTACTGCATCTTGAGACACAGGGCGAGTACTGTGTCTTGAGACACAGGGCGAGTACTTTGTCTTGAGCCACAGAGCGAGTACTGTGTCTTGAGACACAGGTTAAGTACTGTGTCTTGAGACACAGGGTAAGTACTGTGTCTTGAGACACAGGGTAAGTACTATGTCTTGAGACACAGGGCGAGTACTGTGTCTTGAGACACAGGGTAAGTACTGTGTCTTGAGACACATGGTAAGTACTGTGTCTTGAGACACATGGTAAGTACTGTGTCTTGAGACACAGGGTAAGTACTGTGTCTCGTACTGTATCCTCATGCCAACATTCTGTATCCCCGTGCCAATATTAGGTATCCCCGTGACAATATTCGGTATCCCGGTGAAAATACTCATTATCCCCGTGACAATATTCGATATCCCCGTGAAAATATTCGGTATCCCAGTGACAATATTCGGTATCCCCATGCTAATATTCTCTATCCTCGTGCCAATATTCAGTATCCCTGTGCCAATATTCTGTATCCCCGTGCCAATATTCGGCACCCCGTTCCAATATTCGGTATCCCCGTGCCAATATTCGGTATCCCCGTGCCAATATTCGGTATCCCCGTGCCAATATTCGGTATCCCCGTGCCAATATTCGGTATCCGCGTGCCAATATTCGGTATCTCCGTGCCAATATTCGGCACCCCGTTCCAATATTCGGTATCCCCGTGCCAATATTCGGTATCCCCGTGCCAATATTCGGTATCCCCGTGCCAATATTCGGTATCCCCGTGCCAATATTCGGTACCCCCGTGCCAATATTCGGTATCCCCGTGCCAATATTCGGTATCCCCGTGCCAATATTCGGTATCCACGTGCCAATATTTGGTATCCCCGTGCCAATATTCGGTATCCCCGTGCCAATATTCGGTATCCCCGTGCCAATATTCGGTATCCCCGTGCCAATATTCGGTATCCCCGTGCCAATATTCGGTATCCCCGTGCCAATATTCACTATCCCCGTGCCAATATTCAGTATCCCTGTGCCAATATTCAGTATCCCCGTGCCAATATTCGGCACCCCGTTCCAATATTCGGTATCCCCGTGCCAATATTCGGTATCCCCGTGCCAATATTCGGTATCCCCGTGTCAACATTCAATATCCCTCTGGCAACATTCAGTTGCAATTCCAATTTCATACTTTCAATATTTACGTAATGCCTGAGAAAAAAAAACGAATTTCTGGCCAACATTATTATCACATCTTGTCCCAACTCCAGTTCCTCCTCAGCCTCTTCTTTTCCTACTATCATTATTCCCCTATCTTGTCACATTTCCAATTTCTTGGGCACTCTGTTTCTCACTGCCATCCCTTATTTACGTTGGGATCATTCCCATATGTTTTCACTGCTTCTCTTCTCTCTGCTCTCACTGCTTCGATCACTTCATCCATACAGCTAAGTAGCTCTTCTGACAGTAAGCAGACCAGACCCTCAGACCCTCTCCCTCCTCGAGCTGGCTACCACCAGACTTGTATGTTTCTACGAGTGTTTTACAGTGGTAGCGAGAGAGTTCTCACTCACCAAACTACATTCACTATTCTGTTAAGTGGTTCCTGTATACTGTACACAGAGTATAAAACTATACATGTGTTCAGCAGGTGAGAATCTATGTTACACCAAGATTAATCCGGTTATAATATCTGCGCATTGTTCGTATCAGATATTATCATGAGGTATAACAAGGGATTTTCACCCTTCAGTGGAAGCTGTGCTTATTTAATATCACATACAGACACAAACACAAAAGATTACTTCTTTCCAAAAGTTACAATGTGTGTTTACATTTCATAATTTGACTGGTACAAAGAAAGCCACTGTCATGCTAGTCCCTCCCAAGAAGCTCATTACTTGTAATCATTTCCTTAAATCACTTCTAAAGCAACTCCTCAAGAAGAAATTCCTCGCCTAGCTGGTAGTAATAAGTTATCACACATTATATACAATGATGGATCTAAGCAGGAGTCTTCTGGCTCTTCTTGCCACCTCCTTAGACAAGAACGATTACAATTTTGCTGAGTTAAGGTGTCTACACTTGGAACTGAATTGTTTGTCATCCTTATCTCACTAAAGCAAACTTATGACACTGAGGTTGACTCTGTCATTATTGCTGATTCTGTCATCACTGAAGGCTCACATAAAGACTCTAACAACATGCTTATCGAAGAAGCCAGGTATAAATACTCAATAATCCGGGAAAAAAGGAATTAATGTACAATTGCTATGGATCCCATCACACATTGGATTACTCCTTCATGATAAAGATGATATGTTAGCCAAGAAGAGTACCCAGAATGAGAATGTAGAATATAATTTTGGTATATCTGTCTAGCATTATGAATAATATTAGCAGAGAGGTAAATAATGGAAATGAATATTATAGGAAAGCAATTAGAAGCTTGAGTCGATCTATAAGCCACTATGATAATATGAACGTAGAGAGGCATGTTTATGGAGCAACTTGCAATGTGAACAGTGACTGATGTTGTAGTGGCCAGGCTTAGGCTTGGTTACAAGTACTGACTGATGTTGTAGTGGCCAGACTTAGGCTTGGTTACAAGTACTGACTGATGTTGTAGTGGCCAGGCTTAGGCTTGGTTACAAGTACTGACTGATGTTGTAGTGGCCAGACTTAGGCTTGGTTGCAAGTACTGACTGATGTTGTAGTAGCCAGGCTTAGGCTTGGTTACAAGTACTGACTGATGTTGTAGTGGCCAGGCTTAGGCTTGGTTACAAGTACTGACTGATGTTGTAGTGGCCAGACTTAGGCTTGGTTGCAAGTACTGACTGATGTTGTAGTAGCCAGGCTTAGGCTTGGTTACAAGTACTGACTGATGTTGTAGTGGCCAGACTTTGGCTTGGTTGCAAGTACTGACTGATGTTGTAGTGGCCAGACTTAGGCTTGGTTGCAAGTACTGACTGATGTTGTAGTAGCCAGGCTTAGGCTTGGTTACAAGTACTGACTGATGTTGTAGTGGCCAGGCTTAGGCTTGGTTACAAGTACTGACTGATGTTGTAGTGACCAGACTTAGGCTTGGTTGCAAGTACTGACTGATGTTGTAGTAGCCAGGCTTAGGCTTGGTTACAAGTACTGACTGATGTTGTAGTAGCCAGGCTTAGGCTTGGTTACAAGTACTGACTGATGTTGTAGTAGCCAGGCTTAGGCTTGGTTACAAGTACTGACTGATGTTGTAGTGGCCAGTCTTAGGCTTGGTTACAAGTACTGACTGATGTTGTAGTGGCCAGACTTAGGCTTGGTTACAAGTACTGACTGATGTTGTAGTGACCAGACTTAGGCTTGGTTACAAGTACTGACTGATGTTGTAGTGGCCAGACTTAGGCTTGGTTGCAAGTACTGACTGATGTTGTAGTAGCCAGGCTTAGGCTTGGTTACAAGTACTGACTGATGTTGTAGTAGCCAGGCTTAGGCTTGGTTACAAGTACTGACTGATGTTGTAGTGGCCAGTCTTAGGCTTGGTTACAAGTACTGACTGATGTTGTAGTGGCCAGACTTAGGCTTGGTTACAAGTACTGACTGATGTTGTAGTGGCCAGTCTTAGGCTTGGTTACAAGTACTGACTGATGTTGTAGTGACCAGACTTAGGCTTGGTTACAAGTACTGACTGATGTTGTAGTGGCCAGACTTAGGCTTGGTTACAAGTACTGACTGATGTTGTAGTGGCCAGACTTTGGCTTGGTTGCAAGTACTGACTGATGTTGTAGTGGCCAGGCTTAGGCTTGGTTACAAGTACTGACTGATGTTGTAGTGGCCAGGCTTAGGTTTGGTTACAAGTACTGACTGATGTTGTAGTGGCCAGACTTAGGCTTGGTTGCAAGTACTGACTGATGTTGTAGTAGCCAGGCTTAGGCTTGGTTACAAGTACTGACTGATGTTGTAGTGGCCAGACTTAGGCTTGGTTACAAGTACTGACTGATGTTGTAGTGGCCAGACTTAGGCTTGGTTACAAGTACTGACTGATGTTGTAGTGGCCAGACTTAGGCTTGGTTACAAGTACTGACTGATGTTGTAGTGGCCAGACTTAGGCTTGGTTACAAGTACTTTGGCAGTCTAGGAGACACACAGATGATGATCAAACTATATGTAAAGTATATGACCAGCCCTCTGGTCACTATCTTGAACACTCTGTGCTTAATTGTCCCATTACTGTGGAATATAGACGTAGAATAATAACTTACGCGACATGTTATGGTATCTTATTAATGAAAATACGATACCAGATATATTAAGGAAATTTCCTAAATTTGCTTGTAACAGATTAGTGAACTGTAGATATAAATCCAAATGTACACCTGTTAACCCTTTTGGGGCCTAGTTCCTAGGCTTTTTTGTCCACATGATGGATATGAGGTGCACAATAAACTTGCCACTTCGGTAGCAAAGTCTTAAAAAAAACCATAGGGTAATATTTCTAGTCATAATATCTCTGCATTATTATGATTATTATGTAACTCAACATGACTTACATCAACATAATATATTCATTATAGATGCTTCTGTAATATAATTATACTCAATGTAATTATACTCAATATAATATTGAGTATAATTACCTAGTTAGTTGTCATCTCTACGCAATTGGTATTACAAATATTTCACAATAACGAGGGAAGTTGAATGACAGCTCTGTGTGATTTTCGCATACCATGATGTGGGCAAAAACGACATGGATTCGAATCCTCATCTAGTCGCAGTGTTGTTATTGACTGATACCACTCGTTCGTGGTTACAATAATATATACACATATACAGAACCTAATAAGTTGAACTTGCCAAATATGCCGAACTCCCTAAAAAATTGAACTTCCCCTCCTCTGTCCACCGTTCTTAGGTGGTTCTCTTGATAATCTCCCAAAAACACATTATCACAAGCAAAAACTTTTGTAACAACTCCCACTGTTTATTACATTCGTTATCCTTTAATCCATAGCGTTCACTTCTTTAACAAACACATCAATAAATATATTAAACAACCATGGTAACATCACACAAATCTAAGACCTTCATTTCACTGGAAAATGATCCCTCGCCCTCTCCATCTGACATGACCTGAGAATCAATATCCATATAAAAAGCTTTCTTTTTTTTCGGCAGATAGCCACTTACTCTACACTATTGCAACATCTGCCACAAGGCTCCTCTGTCTACACTATAATAAACAATTCCTTACCTTTATCTCAATAATATTATTAACTATTATTCTCAAAAGCTTAGTCCATGTTTTGTATCCTCTTTTTCCCTTTCAGCAAACGAGCAATACATGCACTCTGCTAATCCCTAGGAATATTTTCCCATTTTACGCGTAAACTGAAGAAAAACCTCCAACCATTTAAAACAACTGCTTTATCTCTTATTGTCCTATTCATTCTCATACGTACTTCCCCACACTACAATACACATAGTGAGTATATGTCATATACATATAAACACTCACATACACAACAGTCAAGGACCTGGTAATCAAGCTGAGGAAGGAAGGTGGGGAGTTCACAAGAAACGACCGAGAAGAATGTGAGGAGTTCAACATGAGATTTAAGGAAGTATTTTCAGAGACAGAAAGGATTCAGGAAAACCCAAATGGTGGGTCACACCGACAAGTACTGGACACAATACATGCAACTGAGGAGGAAGTAAAGACGTTAAAAGGTGAACTACATACCACAAAAGCGGTGGGACTGAACATCTCTCCGTGGGTCCTGAGAGACACTGCAACATCATGGAATCTTTGTTCAGAGGACATCTACAAGACATTCTTCACAGCTGCTTCAACTAACCCATCTCTTTGGGAAGGACCTACTTCCACTGGGGAATCCCGCCTACCAGTGACTTTGCCCTCGTCTGCTGCCCGTCCCTATCCACTGACGCCTATATAAACGCCAGTCTTCTTGTCTTTGCTCCAGATTCTCCTCCACCACGATGCTGTGAACACTAACTCCAAGGCCGAGGGACTGATTACCTCATCTTTTGTATATAGTTCTACTGTCTTCCTATTATGTCCTAGAATCTGTATTGATAAAGCCACTGGATGGCGAAACGTCTACAATAAAGATATCCAGATGTTGCACATGTGTCTTAACTGTCATATTGTCGGTATTTTATACCTTTCTTGCACAACTCCATATTGTTTCAAACTTTGGAACAATGCTCTTCTCCAGACTGAGGGACTGACCACCTCAAAACTTTAAGGGTGATGGACTGAAAACATCGTCTTCAAGTCTCTTCTGCTTCTATCAACTTTTCTGTACTCGACTGAAGAAGCCTACTGTGTAGGCGAAACGTTTCGAAATAAAGATACCTAACTGTTGCATATGTGTCTTGTGTACGAATGGTATATAATACCGACAAGATGAGATTAAGACACATGTGCAACATCTGGGTATCTTTATTGTAGACGTTTCGCCATCCAGTGGCTTTATCAATACAAATTCTAGGACATAACTTGAAGACAGTAGAACTATGTACAGAAGACGAGGTAATCAGTCCCTCAACCTAGGAGTAGGTGCGAAGAGCACCATAGTCGTGGAGATTCTGAAGCAGAAGAAAGGATCCTGGCGCTTATATAGTAACGTCAGGTGTAGCAGACGAGGGCATATTCACTGGTAGGCGGGATTCCCCAGTAGAAGTAGGTCCTTCCCAAAGAGATGGGTTAGTTGTAGTAGTAGTTGTCGTAGCCATGAAGGTTATGTACATGTCCTCAGAATTAAGATTCCATGATGTTGCAGTGTCTGACAAGTTGTGTACGAATGGTATATAATACCGACAAGATGAGATTAAGACACATGTGCAACATCTGGGTATCTTTATTGTAGACGTTTCGCCATCCAGTGGCTTTATCAATACAAATTCTAGGACATAACTTGAAGACAGTAGAACTATGTACAGAAGACGAGGTAATCAGTCCCTCAACCTAGGAGTAGGTGCTCTTCGCACCTACTCCTAGGTTGAGGGAAATATAAACACAAATGCAGTTTAATGTGATCCTTTATTGACAACGTTTCACCCACACAGTGGGCTTTTTCAAGTCACACACGGATCTACCTGGGGTTGGAAGGTACGGGAGTATTTATAGTTCAGAATGTTGAGGTCAGGTGGAGAATGCTGCATCTGATGATCTACCGGGTGGGGTTATAGAGTCTTGGGTAGCTCGGCGGGGATATTGGACAAGTTGTGAGTAGACCTTCTGCAGTGTTCTATGTTCTTATGTGGGATAGCGATGAAGAAGTTTCTTGGCGAGTGGTTCAGCTATGTTATAGAAGCCATTGTTCTGGTTGAAATTGTTGGTTATAGAGATAAACGATGATTCCAGGATTCTTCTGTATTGAGTGTTGTCTTGTGTGGCTATAAGTCTTGAGTTTCTGTAGTTAATTAAATGGTTGTGTGAATTGCGATGTTGTACACAGGCATTCCTTGTATCGTCAGTCCTGCTTGCATATTGGTGTTCTGAAATACGTGTTTGGAGGTCTCTTGATGTTTCGCCCACATATAATTTGTTGCAGTCATTACAAGGGATTATGTATACCCCTGCAGAGGATGGAGGCTTGTCCTGTCTACTACTGGTGATGTCCTTGATGGTCGTGGTTGTGGAGGTAGATACTTGGAATGATGTTTTGGCAAAGATGTTGGAAACATGTTTGGCAATGGAGTTGGTGGGAAGGACTATGTATCTCTTCTCGGCAGTGTCTTCTAGGTTGAGGGACTGATTACCTCATCTTCTGTACATAGTTCTACTGTCTTCAAGTTATGTCCTAAGAATTTGTATTGATAAAGCCACTGGATGGCGAAACGTCTACAATAAAGATACCCAGATGTTGCACATGTGTCTTAATCTCATATGTGTCTTACCTAACAACCTGTCGGTATTTTATACCATTTTAATGTTCAATCTGTCAGACACTGCAACACAAGGGTATCTTGGTACAGACCTGGAATCAACTACGACTACCTCTACTAGTGAGAACGGTTGGATTTGAGAGGGACCTGACCTCCCAACATCTGCGTTCTACTAGTGACCTACGTCTCACCTCCTGGCGCTATATAAGGCTCCATCCTGTCACTTCAACTACGTCTCACCTCCTGGCGCTATATAAGCCTACTGCGTAGGCGAAACGTTTCGAAATAAAGATACCTAACTGTTGCATATGTGTCTTACCTCACATACAAAGTCCTGGAGATTATCAGGAGAAAAGTGATGGAGCACCTAGAAAGGAACGAGCTTATATACGACAACCAGCACGGTTTCAGGGAAGGAAAATCCTGTCATAACCCTGCTGTAGTTTTACCACAAGGTGACGAAAGTTAGACAAGAGTGGGTAGACTGCATTTTCTTGGTCTGCAAGAAGGCGTTCGACGCAGTTCCACACAATGGACTACTGCAAAAGTTAAAGGATCAGCCAGGTAAAACAGAAAAGGCACTGCAATAAATCAGGGAATTCCTGACAGGGAGGCAATATCGAGTCATGGTACGTGACGAGGTGTCAGAGTGGGCGCCTGTGATGAGTGGGGTTCCACAGGGGTCAGTCTTATGACCAGTACTGTTTCTGGTACACGTGAATGACATGACGGAAGGGATAGACTCAGAAGTGTCTCTGTTTGCAGACGATGTGAAGCTAATGAGAAGTCAGTCGGATGAGGATCAGGCAGGACTACAAAGGGATCTGGACAGGCGGCAGGCCTGGTCCAGTAACTGGCTCCTGGAGTTCAACCCCACGAAATGCAAACTCATGAAGATTGGGAAAGGGCAAAGAAGACTGCAGAGCACAGACTAGGGGGCCAAAGATTGCAAACCTTACTCATGGAAAAGGATCTTTGGGTGAACACATCTGAGGCGCACATCAACCAGATAACTGCTACAGCTTATGGACACCTGGCAAACCATAGAATAGCATTTCGACACTTCAGTAAGGAATCGTTGAAGACTCTGTACACCGTGTATGTCAGACCCTTACTGAAGTATGCAGCTCCAGTTTGGAACCCACACCTGGTTTGCAACAAGACTAGCCCCTGAGCTAAGAGGCATGTCCTACGAGGAGAGGTTAAGGGAAACCGACCTGACGACACTGGAAGACAGGACGGACAGGGACATCATAATAACGACATATACAGTACTGAGAGAAACTGACAAGGTGGACAGAGACAGGATGTTTCAGAGATGGGACACAGCAACAAGGGGTCACAATTGGAAGTTGAAAACTCAGATGGGTTACAGGGATCTTAGGAAGTATTTCTTCAGCCTTAGAGTTGTCAGGAATAATAAACGTAAAGACAAGGCTCTTGATTCAGGGAGAAAGTGGAGCTAGTAACGACCAGAGAAGAGGCGGAGCCAGGAGCTGTAACTTAACCTCTGAAAAATTTAGACTCGTGCAACATCTGGGTATCTTTATTATAGACATTTCGCCATCCAGAGGTTTTATCAGTACAAATTCAAGGACATGATTTGAAGACAGTAGAACTATGTACAAAAGATGAGATAATCAGTCCCTCAGCCTTGGAGTTGGTGTTAACAGCACCGTGGTCGTGAAGACTGGACCACAGGCAAGAAGGTTGCTGCTTTTATACTGGCGAGAGATGGAGGGCATAGTCACTGGTGGGCAGGAATCCCCAGTAGAAGTAAGTCATACCCGAGGCACGAGTTAGTGATAGTAGTAGTAGAACTAGTAGTAGTAGTAGCAGCTGTGAAGAGGTAAAGTAGTTGTTCTTTGAACCAAGATTCCACGATGCTGTAGTGTCTGGCAAGTTGTACACGAACGGTATACAATACCAACAAGTTGAAAAATTTAGACACGCGTACAACATCTGGGTATCTTTACTGCAGACGTTTCGCCAGTATAAAAGCAGCAACCTTCTTGCTTGTGGTCCAGAGTCTTCACGACCACGGTGCTGTTAACACCAACTTTAAGACTGAGGGACTGATTATCTTATCTTTTGTACATAGTTCTACTGTCGTCAAATCATGTCCTTGAATTTGTATTGATGAAGCCATTGGTTGGCGAAACGTCTACAGTAAAGATACCCAGATGTTGTACACGTGTCTAAATTTTTCGACTTGTCGGTATTGTATACCGTCCATGTACAACTTAACCTCTGCACCCATATATTGGTGGGTACACACACACACACACACACACACACACACACACACACACGCACACACACACGCACGCACACACACACACACACAGATTGCCTGAGGCATGGAAGACAGCAAATGTAGTCCCAATCTTTAAAAAAGGAGACAGACATGAAGCATTAAACTACAGACCAGTGTCACTGACATGTATAGTATGCAAAGTCATGGAGAAGATTATCAGGAGAAGAGTGATGGAACACCTAGAAAGGAACGATCTCATCACCAGCAGCCAACATGGTTTCAGGGACGGGAAATCCTGTGTCACAAACCTACTGGAGTTCTATGACATGGTGACAGCAGTAAGATAAGAGAGAGAGGGGTGGGTGGATTGCATTTTCTTGGACTACAAGAAGGCGTTTGACACAGTTCCACACAAGAGATTTGTGCAAAAACTGGAGGACCAAGCAGGGATAACAGGGAAGGCACTACAATGGATCAGGGAATATTGTCAGGAAGACAGCAGCGAGTCATGGTACGTGGCGAGGTGTCAGAGTGGGCACCTGTGACCAGCGGGGTCCCGCAGGGGTCAGTCCTAGGACCAGTGCTGTTTCTGGTATTTGTGAACGACATGACGGAAGGAATAGACTCTGAGGTGTCCCTGTTTGCAGATGACGTGAAGTTGATGAGAAGAATTCACTCGATCGAAGACCAGGCAGAACTACAAAGGGATCTGGACAGGCTGCAGACCTGGTCCAGCAATTGGCTCCTGGAGTTCAATCCCACCAAGTGCAAAGTCATGAAGATTGGGGAAGGGCAAAGATGGCCGCAGACGGAATACAGTCTAGGGGGTCAGAGACTACAAACCTCACTCAAGGAAAAAGATCTTGGGGTTAGTATAACACCAGGCACATCTCCTGAAGCGCACATCAACCAAATAACTGCTGCAGCATATGGGCGCCTAGCAAACCTCAGAACAGCATTCCGACATCTTAATAAGGAATCATTCAGGACCCTGTACACCGTGTACGTTAGGCCCATATTGGAGTATGCGGCACCAGTTTGGAACCCACACCTAGCCAAGCACGTGAAGAAACTAGAGAAAGTGCAAAGGTTTGCAACAAGACTAGTCCCAGAGCTAAGAGGTATGTCCTACGAGGAGAGGTTAAGGGAAATCAACCTGACGACACTGGAGGACAGGAGAGATAGGGGGGACATGATAACAACATACAAAATACTGAGAGGAATTGACAAGGTGGACAAAGACAGGATGTTCCAGAGATTGGACACAGTAACAAGGGGACACAGTTGGAAGCTGAAGACACAGATGAATCACAGGGATGTTAGGAAGTATTTCTTCAGCCACAGAGTAGTCAATAAGTGGAATAGTTTGGGAAGCGATGTAGTGGAGGCAGGATCCATACATAGCTTTAAGCAGAGGTATGATAAAGCTCACGGCTCAGGGAGAGTGACCTAGTAGCGATCAGTGAAGAGGCGGGGCCAGGAGCTCGGACTCGACCCCCGCAACCTCAACTAGGTGAGTACAACTAGGTGAGTACACACACACACACACACACACACACACACACACACACACACACACACACACACACACACACACACACACACACACACACACACACACACACACACACACACACATACACACACACACATAACCACAGGGAGATCGACTGGGAAAACCTGGAGCCACATGGGGGTGACGAAACATGGAGAGCCAAGATGATGGATGTGGTACTTGAAAACCTCATGCATCAACATGTCAGGGACACAACCAGAGAGAGAGAGGAGAGGATGAGCCAGTAAGACTGGATCTTGTGTTCACCCTGAGCAGTTCAGACATTGAGGACATCACGTACGAGAGGCCCCTTGGAGCTAGCGATCACGTGGTTCTGAGTTTTGATTATATAGTAGAGTTACAAGTGGAGAAGGTAACAGGAATTGAATGGGAAAAGCCAAACTATAAAAGGGAGGACTACACAGGTATGAGGAACTTCCTGCAGGAGGTTCAGTGGGACAGATAACTGGTAGGAAAATCAGTAAACGAGATGATGGAATATGTAACAACAAAGTGCAAGGAGGCAGAGGAAAGGTTTGTTCCCAAGGGAAACAGAAATAATAGGAAGACCAAAGCGAGTCCTTGGTTTACCCGAAGGTGTAGGAAGGCAAAAACTAAGTGCACCATAAAATGGAAAAGGTACGGGAGGAAAAGGACCCAGGAAAATAAGGAGATTAGTAGAAGAGCCAGAAACGAGTACGCACAGATAAGGAGGGAGACCCAGCGACAGTATGAAAACGACATAGCACCGAAAGTCAAGTCTGACCCGAAACTACTGTATAGCCACATTAGGAAGAAAACAACAGTCAAAGATCCAGTCAGGCCCATACTGGAGTATGCAGCACCTGTTTGGAACCCGCACTTGATAAAGCACCTCAAGAAACTAGAGAAAGTGCAAAGGTTTGCGTCAAGGTTAGTTCCAGAGCTAAGGGGAGTGTCTTATGAAGAAAGGTTAAGGGAAATCGGCCTGACGACACTGGAGGACAGGAGGGTCAGGGGAGACATGATAATGGCATATAAAATACTGCGCGGAATAGACAAGGTGGACAAAGACAGGATGTTCCAGGGAGGGGACACAGAAACAAGAGGTCACAATTGGAAGTTGAAGACACAGATTAGTCAGAAAGATATTAGGAAGTATTTCTTCAGTCATAGAGTTGTCAGGCAGTGGAATAGCCTAGAAAGTGATGTAGTGGAGGCAGGAACCATACATAGTTTTAAGACGAGGTATGATAAAGCTCATGGAGCAAGGAGAGAGAGGACCCAGTAGCAACCGGTGAAGAGGCGGGGCCAGGAGCTAAGACTCGACCCCTGCAACTACAAATAGGTGAGTACAAATAGGTGAGTACACATACACATATACACACACACACACACACACACACACACACACACACACACACACACACACACATACACACACACTCCATACATAGCTTTAAGCAGAGGTATGATAAAGCTCACGGTTCAGGGAGGGTGACCTAGTAGCGATCAGTGAAGAGGCGGGGCCAGGAGCTCGGAATCGACCCCTGCAACCTCAACTAGGTGAGTACAACTAGGTGAGTACACATACACACACACACACACACACACACACACACACACACACACACACACACACACACACACACACACACACACACACACATTCACACACACACACACACACACACACACACACATACACACACACACACACACACACACACACACACACACACACACACACACACACACACGCACACACACACACACATACAGGGAGGCAGCAACGAGTCATGGTACGTGAAGAGGTATCACAGTGGGCGCCTGTTACGAGCGGGGTCCCACAGAGGTCAGTTCTAGGACCAGTGCTATTTTTGATATATGTGAACGACATGATGGAAGGAATAGACTCTGAAGTGTCCCTGTTCGCAGATGACGTGAAGTTGATGAGAAGAATTAAATCGGACGAGGATGAGGCAGGACTGCAAAGAGACCTGGACAGGCTGGACATGTGGTCCAGTAACTGGCTTCTCGAATTCAATCCAGCCAAATGCAAAGTCATGAAGATTGGGGAGGGGCAAAGAAGACCGCAGACAAAGTATAGGCTAGATGGACAAAGACTACAGACCTCAATCAGAGAGAAAGACCTTGGGGTGACCATAACACCGAGCACATCACCGGAGGCACACATCAACCAAATAACTGCTGCAGCACACGGGCGCCTGGCAAACCTGAGAATAGCGTTCCGATACCTTAATAAGGAATCGTTCAAGACACTGTACACTGTGTATGTTAGGCCCATACTGGAGTATGCAGCACCAGTCTGGAACCCACACCTGGTCAAGCACGTGAGGAAGTTAGAGAAAGTTCAAAGGTTTGCAACAAGGCTAGTCCCAGAGCTCATGAGAATGTCGTACGAGGAAAGGTTAAAAGAAATCGGACTGACGACACTGGAGGACAGAAGGGTCAGGGGAGACATGATAACGACATACAAGATACTGCGGGGAATAGACAAGGTGAACAGAGATAGGATGTTCCAGAGAGGGGACACAGGGACAAGGGGTCACAACTGGAAGCTGAAGACTCAGACGAGTCACAGGGATGTTAGGAAGTATTTCTTCAGTCATAGAGTTGTCAGCAAGTGGAATAGCCTAGCAAGTGAAGTAGTGGAGGCAGGAACCATACATAGTTTTAAGAAGAGGTATGACAAAGCTCAGGAAGCAGAGAGAGAGAGGATCCAGTAGCGATCAGTGAAGAGGCGGGGCCAGGAGCTGAGTCTCGACCCCTGCAACCACAATTAGGACACACAATAATATATATATATATATATATATTATTGCGACCCCTGAATGGGTCACAATGTATATAATGTATATTACCTGTTCATATAATTTATATTGCTTATATTTGCGATATTAGGTAAATCGTAAATATATTGCTTTATATTATTATTTGACTTAGTTATATTATTAGGTAGGATGTAACATTTATATATTATTCAGTGCTCATAGTTAGTGTTAAGTAGCTGACAGCATTGTCTAACTACTGTGTTTTCTCTCCGCTTGTTTCCCTGCCTGCTTCTGTGTTGCTGGGCAGCAGCAGTCCACGGAGAGTCACGCTATCAGGGGGGGTGATCACACCTCACCAGGAGCGAGAGTCAGCCTGGCCTGCGCGAAGGATTGTCTGTTGGACGTTGCCTCTAACAAGAGGTCCCTCTCCAGCTCTCCCTTGTGGGCCCTTGTTGGAAGATCGTCTCTGTCGCTTTCTTGTTGTTGGTTCTGTGGAACTCTGTTCACAGAACATTGTCTAGACTTAGTGATTTTCGACGTTGTACTGAAGTTGTATGTCACAAAGACACTTTGAGAAACTCAGGTCATGAGCTGTAGCTTCTGACATAATTTGTACAGGTATCTGTGTACTGTCACAGACTGGGATTTTCTAATGCTGAACTTAGATTCAGTAGTATGGGAGTTTTGTGACTTTTGTGGAGGATCTGCTGATGGTCCCTACTTAGTGTCGTTATATTATCTCCTTGTTCCTGATTCTGTGTCGCAGTTGCTTGTTACATAACTATTGGGCTTATTAGTCATTTTATTGTTCAAGCAAGCTGTTCTGATTGCCAGATTGGTCAAGAAGTTAGTTTATGTGAGGACTTTTAGTCAGTCACTGGTTAAGTCTAGTAGAGTCTTGAGACAGAGCGAACTACTTAGAGCACTTACACACATACACACAAACTTACTTGTATATATTTGTATTATGTTATTATATGCTAACAATGTACCAGACGGTACTTAAAAGCCATGAAGATGTGATATGTGCCTTCAGCACAATACTACTGTACACCAGAGAAGTGTACCAACTTGTATCCTATATTATATTCAATTGATTAATTTAATTTACTTTGATAATATGCGCCTAGACAACTTTATTGTTATTAATAAACTTATTAAATTTTAATTTCTTTAGTTAGTAGCCTACCAATTGTAATCCTGAAGCACTATTGAATCTTACTAAATTCTACTGGATAATTGGACCAGGATACTGAATACTTGTTACGAAAACCCAGTAACAGGCTGGATGCTAGAAGGTCAGTCCTTTCTAGTGTTCACTGGAGATCTCTATGTTTATTAGATATCGCGTTTTTTGTAACTTACACGCACACACACACACACACACACACACACACACACACACACACACACACACACACACACACACACACACACACATATATATATATATATATATATATATATATATATATATATATATATATATATATATATATATATATATATATACGGTACAAATCTTGGTAATAAATACCGACAAGTTGGTTTAGAAAGACACGTAAACAAACACTCTGACATATTATATTTGACATATTATGTATCTTAAATTCTTCACAAGGTATATTAATTATATATGAATCTAATTTATGTAACCTTGAACTAATATTCATAACAATACCAAAACTATTTTTCATGAAACTTGATTTAGTTACATTTCTCTCGGTCAAGGACGTACTTGATACAGCTTTCTCGGAATTTTCAAAGGAAATTGGATTATTAAAATCTTTCACATGAATAAATACAACATTAGACCTTGTCCAGTTGTCATGTTGTATTTATGTTGTAATCTTAGTTCAAGGCTTCTCTCAGTTTGACTTAATTTCATTTGTTATTTGTTTCTACAGAGAATCTTGTAGTGACAGCCATCAACATTTTGGGAGGATTTTTTGTCGCATGTTTTACACAATCAAGATTTTTAAATACAACTTAGATATCACAATTCTTGAGTAGATAAGGTATTAGTAATAAGAAACTTTTTGGTTTAAACGATTAATGTAATATTTTTTTATATAAAGAATCATATATCAGTATTTTTATTACTAACTGAGAGCAATTCTGTCATTGTGAAATAGACTGTGAAATCTTTTTCAACGACACAGGTATATATTTCGCAATACAATGCCTCCATCTCTCACTGTACTCCCGCGTGTAGACGAGATGTAGATGTGCAGACGATATGTAGACAAATGTAGTGGTGACAAAGCTTGTATCACTCACTACACACCTGCAGGTATATCAGAGTACTAGCAGCAGAGATTGTATCACTCACTACACACCTGCAGGTAGATCAGTGTACTAGCATCAGAGCTTGTATCGCTCACTACACACCTGCAGGTATATCAGAGTACTAGCAGCAGAGCTTGTATCACTCACTACACACCTGCAGGTATATCAGAGTACTAGCAGCAGAGCTTGTATCACTCACTACACACCTGCAGGTAGATCAGTGTACTAGCATCAGAGCTTGTATCGCTCACTACACACCTGCAGGTATATCAGAGTACTAGCAGCAGAGCTTGTATCACTCACTACACACCTGCAGGTAGATCAGTGTACTAGCAGCAGAGCTTGTATCACTCACTACACACCTGCAGGTAGATCAGTGTACTAGCATCAGAGCTTGTATCGCTCACTACACACCTGCAAGAATATCAGTGTACTAGCAGCAGAGCTTGTATCACTCACTACACACCTGCAGGTAAACGAGTGTACTAGCAGCAGAGCTTGTATCACTCACTACACACCTGCAGGTAAACGAGTGTACTAGCAGTAGAGCTTGTATCACTCACTACACACCTGCAGGTAGATCAGTGTACTAGCATCAGAGCTTGTATCGCTCACTACACACCTGCAAGAATATCAGTGTACTAGCAGCAGAGCTTGTATCACTCACTACACACCTGCAGGTAAACGAGTGTACTAGCAGCAGAGCTTGTATCACTCACTACACACCTGCAGGTAAACGAGTGTACTAGCAGCAGAGCTTGTATCACTCACTACACACCTGCAGGTATATCAGTGTACTAGCAGCAGAGCTTGTATCACTCACTACACACCTGCAGGTATATCAGTGTACTAGCAGCAGAGCTTGTATCACTCACTACACACCTGCAGGTATATCAGTGTACTAGCAGCAGAGCTTGTATCACTCACTACACACCTGCAGGTAGATCAGTGTACTAGCAACAGAGCTTGTATCACTCACTACACACCTGCAGGTAGATCAGTGTACTAGCAGCAGAGCTTGTATCACTCACTACACACCTGCAAGTAGATCAGTGTACTAGCAGCAGAGCTTGTATCACTCACTACACACCTGCAGGTAGATCAGTGTACAAAGCATCAGAGCTTGTATCGCTCACTACACACCTGCAAGTATATCAGTGTACTAGCAGCAGAGCTTGTATCACTCACTACACACCTGCAGATATATCAGTGAGCTAGCAGCAGAGCTTGTATCGCTCACTACACACCTGCAGGTATATCAGTGTACTAGCAGCAGAGCTTGTATCACTCACTACACACCTGCAGGTAAACGAGTGTACTAGCAGCAGAGCTTGTATCACTCAATGCACACCTGCAGGTAAACGAGTGTACTAGCAACTGAGCTTGTGTCACTCAATACACACCTGCAGGTATATCAGTGTACTAGCAGCAGAGCTTGTATCACTCACTACACACCTGCAGGTAAAAGAGTGTACTAGCAGCAGAGCTTATATCACTCAATGCACACCTGCAGGTAAACGAGTGTACTAGCAACTGAGCTTGTGTCACTCAATACACACCTGCAGGTAGATCAGTGTACTAGCAGCAGAGCTTGTATCACCCACTACACACCTGCAGGTAGTTCAGTGTACTAGCAGCAGAGCTTGTATCACTCACTACACACCTGCAGGTAGATCAGTGTACTAGCAGCAGAGCTTGTATCACTCACTACACACCTGCAGGTAGTTCAGTGTACTAGCAGCAGAGCTTGTATCACTCACTACACACCTGCAGGTAAACGAGTGTACTAGCAGCAGAGCTTGTATCACTCAATGCACACCTGCAGGTAAACGAGTGTACTAGCAACTGAGCTTGTATCACTCAGTACACACCTGCAGGTAGATCAATGTACTAGCAGCAGAGCTTGTATAACTCACTACATACCTGCAGGTATATCAGTGTACTAGCAGCAGAGCTTGTATCACTCACTACACACCTGCAGGTAAACGAGTGTACTAGCAGCAGAGCTTGTATCACTCAATGCACACCTGCAGGTAAACGAGTGTACTAGCAACTGAGCTTGTGTCACTCAATACACACCTGCAGGTAGATCAGTGTACTAGCAGCAGAGCTTGTATCACTCACTACACACCTGTAGGTAAACGAGTGTACTAGCAGCAGAGCTTGTTTTGCTCACTACACACCTGCAGATATATCAGTGTGCTAGCAGCAGAGCTTGTATCACTCACTACACACCTGCAGGTATATCAGTGTACTAGCAGCAGAGCTTGTATCACTCACTACACACCTGCAGGTAATCGAGCGTACTAGCAGCAGAGCTTGTATCACTCAATGCACACCTGCAGGTAAACGAGTGTACTAGCAACTGAGCTTGTATCGCTCACTACACACCTGCAGGTATATCAGTGTACTAGCAACAGAGCTTGTATCACTCACTACACACCTGCAGGTATATCAGTGTACTAGCAGCAGAGCTTGTATCGCTCACTACACACCTGCAGGTATATCAGTGTACTAGCAACAGAGCTTGTATCACTCACTACACACCTGCAGGTAGATCAGTGTACTAGCAACAGAGCTTGTATCACTCACTACACACCTGCAGGTAGATCAGTGTACTAGCAGCAGAGCTTGTATCACTCACTACACACCTGCAAGTAGATCAGTGTACTAGCAGCAGAGCTTGTATCACTCACTACACACCTGCAGGTAGATCAGTGTACAAAGCATCAGAGCTTGTATCGCTCACTACACACCTGCAAGTATATCAGTGTACTAGCAGCAGAGCTTGTATCACTCACTACACACCTGCAGATATATCAGTGAGCTAGCAGCAGAGCTTGTATCGCTCACTACACACCTGCAGGTATATCAGTGTACTAGCAGCAGAGCTTGTATCACTCACTACACACCTGCAGGTAAACGAGTGTACTAGCAGCAGAGCTTGTATCACTCAATGCACACCTGCAGGTAAACGAGTGTACTAGCAACTGAGCTTGTGTCACTCAATACACACCTGCAGGTATATCAGTGTACTAGCAGCAGAGCTTGTATCACTCACTACACACCTGCAGGTAAAAGAGTGTACTAGCAGCAGAGCTTATATCACTCAATGCACACCTGCAGGTAAACGAGTGTACTAGCAACTGAGCTTGTGTCACTCAATACACACCTGCAGGTAGATCAGTGTACTAGCAGCAGAGCTTGTATCACCCACTACACACCTGCAGGTAGTTCAGTGTACTAGCAGCAGAGCTTGTATCACTCACTACACACCTGCAGGTAGATCAGTGTACTAGCAGCAGAGCTTGTATCACTCACTACACACCTGCAGGTAGTTCAGTGTACTAGCAGCAGAGCTTGTATCACTCACTACACACCTGCAGGTAAACGAGTGTACTAGCAGCAGAGCTTGTATCACTCAATGCACACCTGCAGGTAAACGAGTGTACTAGCAACTGAGCTTGTATCACTCAGTACACACCTGCAGGTAGATCAATGTACTAGCAGCAGAGCTTGTATAACTCACTACATACCTGCAGGTATATCAGTGTACTAGCAGCAGAGCTTGTATCACTCACTACACACCTGCAGGTAAACGAGTGTACTAGCAGCAGAGCTTGTATCACTCAATGCACACCTGCAGGTAAACGAGTGTACTAGCAACAGAGATTGTATCACTCACTACACACCTGCAGGTTGATCAGTGTACTAGCAGCAGAGATTGTATCACTCAATACACACCTGCAGGAAAACGAGTGTACTAGCAGCAGAGCTTGTTTCGCTCATTACACACCTGCAGATATATCAGTGAGCTAGCAGCAGAGCTTGTA